>NC_056725.1:1810703091-1810802340 GCF_019279795.1 Protopterus annectens | reverse complement strand
TAGAAAAGCCCCGGTGCTCCTTCCTGCTCACACCTGGTTAAAGTTTCCTTTACTAAACAGTGATGAGCCATCGAATGGGGATGTTGATAAAGGAAGACTTAAAGGGTTCCGCAAAGTAACAGAGATGCATCCAGGCTTGTCCTTTAAGAGCAATGCCCGAAGTAGCAGCTCTACTCGACACATCAGCTGCATAGGATATGAGACGCATGGACGAGTTTACCACCGAGTTTAGGGTAGCGAGCTGGACGTTGACTTTGTCGGCCACCCCTGCAGCTACCATACCATGGAGAGCATCTCCTAGCTCTTTCAGGAGATCTCTTTGTAGTCTCGTAAAATGGGTTAAGTAGTTCAGTGATCGCAGAGAAAACATCGCTGAACTAAACTTGCGTTTCCCATATCTATCCATGACCCTAGAATCTCAGTTAGGAGGATGGATAGATGCGGATGTCTCAGACACTTCCTTTTTGGTGGCTGCAGCTACCACCATGGCATCAACAGGCACTCCCTTTGTCAAAAATGGCTTGTCCACTGGGGCAGACATGAATTTGTCTTGCGAGGAACAGGTTCCATGGCCTCCGGTGACTCCCACACCTTGAGAGATTAGTTCCATGAGCTCGTCGTAAGGCGGAGACACCCAAGAAGTAGAAGGTTGAGACCCAAACGCCTTCAAGAGCATGGACTCGTCCTCAGTAGGGGTCTTGGACTGCCAATCGCCCTTCTGACTAGGGATCTCTAGTATCCTTGCAAAGGAGATATCCTCAGAGGGGAATCGAGGGGACCCTTCTGACTCGAAGTCAGTGTCAGATGTCAAAGACTCCTATGGGGAGTATAAGTGCCTTCTCTTGCACAGTCTCTTCCTGGGCACCTCCTCAGTGGAGGGATCTGGGGAGGTCTCCGAAGAGCAGGGGACACGAGGCTCAGGGTCACTACGCTTAGGGGGACCAGTAGACGAAGAAGTAGACACATGAGTTTGAGGGGAGAGGGAAGGCCGAACCGATGCGGATGTTGTCTTTGGAGACAGGACTCTCCTCATAGCATCAAAGGCACCATGGCTCCCACGAGAAGGAGTAGATGGACCTGAAAGTACAGTCCGATCCTCCGGCACAGAAACCATGGGCTCCGAGCCGAAGCCCCGAGAGGAAGAGTTGACACTGACAAAAATCGGTCCGACTATCCTCCCTGGACCCAATGGGAGAGCGTTTGCTCCTAGAGTCCTCGGTCGGCGAAGAGGACGTCAGAGTAGATGGAGCCAATAACAACAGTGCGGGTATCGGCTCGGTTTCCTTCAGCTCAGAGAGTCCAGTACGGCTAGAAGGAGGAGTAGACAAATCCGGTTCCATGGTCTTCTCGGCACCGACGAGCTGGTCAGGGCCGACAACAATTTGGCAAGTCCTGGTGCCTGTAAAAGCTTCTGCACTAGCCGATCCATGTCCAAATCGGAAAAGGCCGACTGAGGACTTAGATGAATGCACCGAAGGTGCTGACTGGAGCAGAGGGAACCTCAGAGACCGGCTCCAATACAGAGAGCTGGCTCTGAATCAAAAAGTTACACTCTGCTCCGAGGTCTGTGGAACTAATGACTCTCCCTCTGAAGTTTTTGCCACTTTGGGATCTGAAGATTTTGTGGATTTGGAGGACGTGTTAGTACCTTCATGGCTACTCAACACCTCAGAAAAGGAATGCTGCAGTAATCTCCTGTCTATTAGCTTCCTCCTTCTCTCCAAGAGGACTCTTGAAGACAAAGAATGGCAAATGCTGCAAGTGTCTTGGAGGTGTTTAGGCCCCCAGACAGTACACACATTAAATGTGTCCGTCAGTGACTGACATTTTCTGCCCACAATCTGGGCATTTCTTGAATCCAGATTTAGGATGGGACTTTTCCTTGTCACCCGACATAGTAAAGGTAAAACAAACCAGTATACTAAAAAAAAAAAAAAACCCGGGCACTATCTATAACAATTAACTATATTTCACAAATACAGGGCTAAAGAGGCCCACAGAGAAAAACCCTGACTATTAGAAAATAGAGATAAATAACTCTAAATAGGGCTAAAAGGCCCACACAAAACAACTAAGCCAACAGGGCACTAACTATCCGAAACTACAGATTCTATTATTAAAATTTTTAACACTAAAACACAACTATCTGTATGAAAATATCTAAGACAAAAAGAAAAGTTCTCTCTCACAAATGGTCCGAGCTAGCTGGATCAGAGATTTCTCTTGCCACGGCAAACTAGATCTGAGGTAATTCCAGCAGTGCATTGCCGGATAAGGGGCTTGGTCTCTAGCTACTGGCAAACCTTGAGCTTCGATATCGGCCGTGTCAGAGCCAAGGATCAGCTCCAAACCCATCAGTGAGAATAAACAGCGAGATTCAACTTCACATTTATAGTTTTTTGGCAGTTTGGGAAGCTTTACCATCTCTTTCAACCTTCTGATTTAAAAGCTTGTGTTTGTGCTTGCTTCTTGCCTTTCCTGTTACTAGTCTAGTCCAGGTACAGATCTGCTGTATCCAGGACTCTTTGTAAGCTTCTGAGCCCCCCCCCCAATCCTTTCTGTGTTGGAGTGAAGCCTTCCAGCTTATCAGTGGGAGTGGTAAGCATTAGGTAGCTTTTGGCCGTGTTGGGCAGTTTTCTTCCATCTCTTTCAACTTTCTGGTTTGAAAGCCGCACTTGAGCTTGTTTCCTGCCTTTCCTGTAACTAGCCTAGCCCAGATACAGAGTTGCTGTATCCAGGATTGTTGGTAAGCTTTTGAGCCCCCCCCCCCAAGCCTTTCTGTGTTGGAGGGAAGCCTTCTAGCTTATCAGTGGGAATGGTAAGCATTAGGTAGCCTATCTACCACAGGAGGAGTGGTTCTTGGCCCAGGAATTGTAGTTTATTGATCATCTGGGAAGCTGTCCATCTCTTTCAACTTTCTGGTTTAAAAAGCCTGCATCTGCGCTCGTTTCCCATTATTCCTGTAACTAACCTACTGGAAAGCACTAGAAAGCCTTAGAGTGATACAAGCCTTCTAGCTTAAAAGAGAGTATTTGGAGTATCAGTTTTCTGTATTTTCTTGCTGTACTTAATGGTTTTCCCCATAAATGCTGATTTTCCAGTGTTTATTGTGATTTAAAAGCTTGTTTATTTCACATATTGTACTTATTTGACTGCCTGCACTTTTAAAAAGTTTTTTGTTTAAATAATTTAACTGTTGTAGACTACACAATAAAGTACGATAGCCTTTTCTGATCGCTTGTAGTCATTTAAAGCTGTTTTAATTGTACTTTGTTTTTGCCTTATCTTTTTTTTTTATTTTTTGAAAACATTCCTCGTTTCCCACCCTTCTAAGCAAGTATAGTCCAGTTTTCAGGCTAGTGCTGAATTCAGGGCTGTGTTACAAGTTTCTGAGTTGCCCATACCTTACTTGGATAGAGGGAAGTTTGTTCACCTGTGAGAAAGGGGAACTTTGAGCAGCCATCTGTCCCTGGAGGAGTGGTTCCAGCCCAGAAGTTAGTAGTTTAAAAAACGAGTTTGCATGGTTTTGTGCTCTGGGCAGCACCGGTTAGCTACGGTTAAATTATTCCTGGCTCCACTAAGTCTCCTCTTCAGTTTTTCCCTTGAAACTAGTCTCTCAACCTAAGCACTCAAAAAGCATCCTACAGTCCAGCACTTGCTCAGACCTAATAGCAAGCACTAATATACCCAGACACTTGATTGCCCAGCAGGGCAAAGCTCTTTATCCACATCTCACCAACCAAGCAACTAAGGAGCTCACCCTACTATTCAGGCATGACCAAAGGACATCTTCAGCTGTACTCTCCAGTCCAGCTGGTGAACCTGGGTATCCTGAGGCAATGTTACAACTGCCTCATGTACACAGACAACCCTCTCCTCCTACCACAAAACACTAACGTATGCGAGAGATGCAATTATACAGCCAAACTGGAGGCTAAGGTCTCTCCACCCAAGACTGGAACAGACAGTCACACTTGCACCACACCTCCAGCCTCACATAGACCTAACTAAACCAGCACTGGAAAAAAACTTTTAGTTATGTACTCACCATAACTTCAGATGTTTGGGATCCATCTCGCCTACATTCTGAATGATGGGTTCGGAGCCGATCCCTCGGCTCCGACTCGGCACGCTTATGCCAAAGAGCGAAGTCTCTTATTGGCTGAGCTTACTATATCCCAGGATGCACCACTACCATTCCCCCAGATCTAGTTTGTCCGCATACATGCACACACGCATACCCTGCTTATATAACATCGTCAGATGAACAAGATAAAAACAGTCGAGCTCAAACCGTTCTATCTCTTCTGATCTGCAAGGCAGGGGGAAGGAGGGTGGGTATCAGGAATGTAGGCGAGATGGATCCCAAACATCTGAAGTTATGGTGAGTACATAACTAAAAGATGTTATGTGATCCTATCTCGCCTACATTCTGAATGATGGGACAGCGTCCTAGCACCTGAATCCTGGGTGGCTCACTGGAAAACACTCCTGAGTACCGTGGAACCAAATGATGCTCGTCCTTTAGATGCCACATCCAATTTGTAGTGGGAGATGAAAGTGTGCGGGTTGGACCAAGTAGCCGCAGCACAAATTTCCGATATAGCGAGCTTGGAATGAAAGGCTATAGAAGTAGCCATAGCTCTGGTAGAATGAGCTTTGATAGATGATGTAAGTTGTTTATTCAAGAAGAATAGGCCTGAGTTATGCAATCTCTGATCCATTTTGAGATTGTAGCTTTTGTGATGGATTGGCCCAATTTATTATCTGAGAAGGACACAAACAACTGGTCTGACTTACGAAGTTGCTGAGTCCTATCTAAATAGAAGCGTAATTGCCTGTGAACATCCAATTTATGGAGAGTGTATTCTGCTTCATTAGAGAATTTTGGAAAGAAAACTGGTAGCTCTAGAGATTGTTGAAGACAGAAACTAGAACAGACTTTTGGGACAAAGGATGGATTAGGCCTAAGTGATACTCTATCCTTGTGGAAAATCAAGCACGGTGGTTTAATAGACAGGGCTTGAAGCTCTGAGACTCTTCTTGCAGAGGTAATAGCCACTAAGAATGCCGTTTTCCAAGACAGATATTTTAATTCGCATGTAGCAGCCGGTTCAAAAGGGGGAGATGTTAATGAAGCACCAAATCAAGATCCCACGGAGGTGCAGGATGAAAAACTGGTGGTCTTAACAGACTGGCACCTTTAATGAACGTTTTACATAGTCTGCTGCTCATCAAAGGAGGATCCGTGGATTCATGGAATTTAGAGATAGCAGCTAGTTGGACTTTAATAGTTGAGACAGAAGATCCCTGATTAAACAGGGATGTTAAGAATTTCAAAACCTCTGGGACAGGAGCAGTGATAGGGTCAAAGCCCTTGAGTTGAGCCCAGATAGCAAACCTCTTCCACTTACTGAGGTACAATTTGTTAGTGGCGGGTTTGTGGGCCGAAGATAAAATGTGAACAACTTCCGGGTCTAGTGTGTGTCTTCTAACTAATGTTGGAAGTGGAGGAGCCAAGCTGTCAATTTTAGAGATTGAAGGGACTGATGCCAATGTCCCGACTGATGGATTAGCAAATCCGGAATCAGGTCTAAGGTCCACGGATCGTCCACTGTATGCTTTTTCAGGTAAGGAAACCATATCTGACGAGGCCAGTATGGGGCAATCAGAATCATTGAAGACCCCAGTTGAGAGGCTTTTTGAATAACTTTGGGAAGGAGCGGAATTGGAGGAAAGGCATAAAGTAGCCCAGTTGGCCAAGGTTGTACTAGAGCATCCATGGCTGGTACTTCCTGATGTGGAATCAAAGAGAAGAACCTCTGGCACTTGGTGTTTTGTGGAGTTGCAAATAGGTCGCAGCACGGCGTCCCCCATCTCTTGAAAACCTGGGCTGCTACTGTGCGGTTTAGAGACCATTCGTGAGGAGAGAGAATTGTCCTGCTTAACTTGTCCGCCAAAACATTTGACTTTCCCGGGATGTGGGTCGCTACCAAGAAGCGGTTGGTAGCTACAGCCCATTCCCACACTCTCATGGCCTCTCTGCAAAGGGGATACGATCTGGTCCCTCCTTGTTTGTTCAGATACCAAACCACCGACATGTTGTCTGTGTGGATGGCGATAATGCCCTGAGGAAGAAACTTGTGTAAGGCCTGTAGGGATAGAAGTACAGCCCTCATCTCCAACACGTTGATGTGGAGAAGAGCTTCGTCCGGAAGCCAGGAGCCCTGAACTAGCCTGCCCAGACAATGCCCACAACTCCCTATCTGGGAGGCATCTGTCGTCAGGGTAACCACTGGAGGGAGAACAAAGGGTTTTCCTGATCCAAGTTGGATGTCTGAAGCCACCAGCGAAGGTCCCTTTGCATATTTCCGTAATCATGATGTGATGATTGAGGGAAGATCCTGAAAAGACCATTGAGTTGACAAGAGCCACTGAAGAATCCTCATGTGTAATCTTGCTAGAGGAACTAAAAGAACCGTGGCAGACATTGAGCCTAAAACCTGTAGGACCATCCTGGCTGGGGCTTTGGATCTCGAGATTAGAGCTTGAACTTGGCCCTGTAAAGTTCGGATCCTTTCGGCAGGAAGAAATACGCGCATCAATCTTGAGTCTATCTCTGCTCCTATAAACTTTATGCTGAGAGGGCAGCAAGACGGACTTTGACCAATTGAATGTAATACCTAGGGAAACACCCAGGAGATGGTGGCTTTGAGGTTGTCCATTAGTAGATGCCTGGTGGTGGCAGTCAGGAGCCAGTCGTCGAGATAGGGAAACACTTGGAATCCAAGACTTCTCAGGTGAGCCGTCACTACTGCCAAACACTTGGTGAACACCCTGGTAGCTGTGGTGAGACCAAAGGGCAGAGCACAAAATTGGTAATGACTGACTCCCAGGCTGAAGCGCAGATACCTTCTGGACGCCTGATGTATCGGTATGTGATAATAGGCGTCCTTGAGGTCTATGGAGCACATCCAAACATCCTTCTCCAGCAACGGGAGAATGGATTGTAACGTGACCATTCGGAATTTGGATTTCGTGACGGATTGGTTCAGTCTGCTGAGATCCAATATTGGTCTCAGGTCCCCTGTCTTTTGGCACTAAAAGAACCTGGAGTAATTTCCTGATCCGATCTGGTCTGTGGGGACCCGGTTGGATGACTCCTTTTTCTAGCAGCTTTAAAGCTTCTGCGGCTGCTATTTCCCTTTGACTGGGTGGTGGGTCCGGGATTCTCTTGGACGGTGGGGGTGGGTATTTGAATGGGATGGTGTAACCTCCGGCAATGATCGAAGCACCCATCTGTCCTGAGTGATTGACTCCCAGGCATTTAGGTGCTTGGCGAACGACACCCGACTGGCTCCGAGCAGCACAGCCGGGCAATCCCTCATGACGTGTGGGAGGCTGAAGAGCCACGAAAGGACTCGCGGTCTCCAGAATTGCGGGGCCCTCTGCCGCCTCTGGGACGGCGTCTCCCTGAAAAATTTCCCGCCTCTGCCTCTGGACGGGAATCTTCCTGCTGTTGGGAGAAAAACTTGCAGATTTTCGAACCACATTTTCCCTCCTTTAGCCTTGGGGTAAGGCCGAAGGAGTGGAATAACGGGCACCTACGGCAGATAAAGTTTTTCCCTCTTGCTCACAGCGGTAAGGGTGTCTTTCACCTTGGGTCCAAACAATGAGGACCCATCAAAGGGAGCGTCGGCGAAGGAAGACTTGAAGGCCTCCAAACTGACACAAGTGGAGCCAGGCTTGTCTACGTGAGCCACGCCTGTGCCTGCCGCTCTACCGCCTTCGGCCGCATAGGAAATGAGCCTCATGGACGAGTTAGAAATTGACGTAAGGATAGCCAACAGAGAGCTAACGGACTGGGCTAGCTGCTCAGGTAGGTTACCGAGAGGAATCTGACAACTCCTTGACCAGATCCCTCTGAAGCCTTGTAAAATGTGCCAAATAATTCAGAGACCTTAAGGTAAAGGCCGCTGAAGTCAGGGTGCGCTTCCGTACCTATCCATACTCCTAGACTCCTTATTAGGAGGATGGATAGACGTTGAAGCCTCTGCCACGTCCTGTTGTGTAGCAGATGCCACCACCATGGCATCTACAGCCACGCCTTTAGTAAGGAACTCCTTCTCGGGGAGCAGATAAAAATTTATTTGGGCGAGAAGGGACTGGTTCCACGGTATCTGGATGTTCCCACCCCGACAAACTAAATCCAGAAGCTCGTCGAAGGGCGGAGACACCCAGGAGGCGGAGGGCTGAGCCCCAAAGGCCTTGAGGAGCACTGATTCGTCAGCAGAGGGAGGTTTGGATATCCAGCCGCCTCGTTGTTTGAGGATCTCTAAGATGTCTGCAAATGAGACATCATCCGAGGACGACGGGGACCCCTCCGCATCATCCATATCAGTGTCGATGTAATAGACTCGGGGAGTCCACGTGCTTCCTCTTGCACGATCTCTTCCTTGGGGTTCCTCTGAAGACAACTCAAGAACCCTCAGGAGGAGGGAACCCCACTGGGGTAACCTCAGGCCTCGGGGTCCGCTGGCTACGGACAGGGAACTGCCAAAGACCCAGTCTCCATGCCCAGGGAAGGTGCTGGTAAACCGGAGAGATGGCGAAGAGGACTTGGCCAAGGCACTCCTCATGGCCTGAAAGCCGGACCCCAGAATCCTGGGAGTGTCCGGTCTCCGAGCCATGATAGTCGACGGAAGTCCCAGCCGGCACCGAGAGGGAGGCTCGGAACCGAAAGCACAGGTCCCAAACATCACCCTCGGTCCAGCCGAAGAAGTCCGCGTACCAAACTCGGACCCGAGGCCGGTTGGAGTAAGGGTCGGAGCCGACCCTGAGATCTCCACCGGCTCCAACAGCACCTGCTCACGGAGCGAAGCAGTCGGAGGAGGAATGGCAATGGGTGGGCCATGGTCATCGGCTCGAAGCCAACTGGGTCGGAACCGAAACAAATTTTTGGAAGACTGGGACTGGAACAGTCTTTGGAGCACCCTGTCTATATCAGAATCCGACATTCTCAAGACCGAGAGGAAACAGAGCGGGTTCGAGAAGGCCTCTCCATCGGCCCCAAGGGACTAGGGGACCGGCTCTGAGGCGACTCGATGAGAATCGGCGCCGAGGAATACTCACACCAGATTCCATCGGTGCCGAGGTAGACTTCGGCGCCGAGGAGGAAGTGTCTGTGCGGGCGACCCTTGTCGGCTCCGAGCAGTGGAGCCGAAGGTGACCCGCCTCGATGCCCCAGCCATCGGCTCCGAAGCCAGAGGAGTCGATACTGGTGGCATCGAGGCAGACCGTTCGACCTCGGCTCAAGTCTTTGGAGCCGAAGGAGAGGCCTGCCTAGGTCTCTTGGCAGTCGGATCCGACGGACTGGTCGGAACCGAAGCCCTTTTCTTTTTGGTAGGAGCCGGAGAGGATGCCAAGGCTTCTTCAAAAGAGGGTTTAATTAACCCCTTAAGAATCAATTTATTTTTCCTCTCCTGGAGGACCCTTGAGGAAAAAGCGTGACATACGCTGCATGACTCCTGCAAGTGCTTTGCCCCTAGACAATATACACAGAGCAAATGATCGTCAGTAATAGACATCTTAAAACCACATTTCGAACATTTTTTAAAACCCGAAGGCCTTGGGGTTTGAGACATGATGTTAAACAATTCTTTGACAGGAATTCAAACAACTATAGATTTGCTTGTAATAAATCTAAGCTTACAGTTAAAGTTTAACACAAACACTAGCTGTAAATGACAGGGAACTCTCAACTACTGTAGACTAGAGACCCTGAAAGGTTTTCAAAGGTTGACCGTCTGGGAAGGCCCTGGATGTAAGGGGGGCCGAAAACAAACTCAACCCAATCACACACAACAATTTTCACAATCCAAACGTACACAAAGAAGCGATAGCCGTTAAAACAGCTTTTGTGACCAAAAAACAGCAAAAAACTGACAGAAAAGTAGTTAATAAAATCTACTCAGCCCAGCCAGCTCGAGACCACGTCTTCGCAGGGAAGCGGCAAACGAGATCTGGGGGAATGGTAGTGGTGCATCCTGGGATATAGTAAGCTCAGCCAATAAGAGACTTCGCTCTTTGGCATAAGTGTGCCGAGTCGGAGCCGAGGGATCGGCTCCGAACCCATCATTCTGAATGTAGGCGAGATAGGATCACATAACATCAAAAAAACAAAAACAAACACTAAATCATACTCAAGCTCTAAATAAAATCCTGCAAAAGCAAGAGCGAGCTCCAAAGCAGACCCCCAAAAAACCTGCACCTCCCATCACAAACCAGACAACACATAAAACAGAAAAATAAATGTGCCGTGCAATCACAGCCCTTAAGGCAAAATAACATACCTAACACACTAGTAATAGGCGACTCTATAGTCAGACACACCGACGTCCCACTCACTAGGCTAGACAAGAAGGTTACCGTTAGCCGTTTGTCGGCAGCCAGAATCCGCCACATAACACAAGCACTCAGATCACTCCAGAACAAGTACAAATAAGACTGTCATTGTTCATGTTGGTGTGAATGACCTGAGCCATACATCCCTGGACTACATGAAAAGAGACATGGAAGAGCTCTCTGATAATGTAGCCCAGGCGGGTATGACCCTGAGTGACTGACCCTGTGACAACATGCTCGACAAGCTGCGTTGCTTCGCAAGAGACTGCTTGCACCTGTCACCCCTAGGCTTTCGAATACCGGCCAAGGCTCTTGCTGCCCCCATAGTGCCTTTTTTAGGCAAGGCTCAAAAGTCAAACCCACCTCCATAAACAGCACAAATATTAAAAAAAAAAAAAAAAAAAAAAAGAGGGTTATGCTACTCAACGCCAGGAGTTTAAATCTCAAAACGCATGCGCTCGAAGCATTCCTCAGTATGGAGAATGTAGATATCTGTACAGTAAGTGAAACCTGGTTCAAGGCTTCAGAGAGCACTCCAGCACTACCGGGCTACAACTCATACCACACATTTCGGCCACAGAACATGGACTGAAACACAAAAGGAGGGGATGTATCCATATTCATCAAGGATACCTACACCTCCAGGTTAGTGGCACAGCACGATACCTCTGAGATCATCCATGTGCAACCAACATCGGGCATATCTGCAGTGCAAATTGTGGCCTGCTACAGATCACCCTCCATGACCCAGGACCACCACTCTGCCTTTCTGGAGACACTGGAAACATTGAAGGTCCTACAGAACACCCTGATATTGGGCGATTTCAATTACCCTACCATTAACTGGGAAAACTACTTGAGTACAAACTCCCAGGCTCAGTGCTTCCTTAAATTTATCAACTCAAATGCCCTGGATCAGCTGGTAAACTCCCCTACCACAGGTGAACATACTGGATCTGGTCATCATCAACATGGGCGACAGGTGTTCCGCACTGGAGGTCAACCTATCACTGGCTAGATCAGACCATAAACTAATCACTCTGGAAATCCACACCCCACCACCACCCCCAACCAAGGAAACCACAGTAAAAAACTTTTCTAAAGCAAACTTCACCTTACTTAAGACACAGAGGTGGTAAGTTTCTCAGCCCCCACGCTAAAGGATAATGCTGCCCAAGATGTGGAATCTTTTACAAATAAACTCTATGAGCACCTACAAGGATGCATGGATCGTGCCTTCCCTATCAAAACCAAGACTCACTCCCCTAAGAGAAGGAAAACAGTCTGGTGGACCCCTGCCATAAACAGGTTATACAATAAAAGGAGGAAACTAGTTCAGAAAAAAAGCAAATCCCAAGAAGGAAAGACATCCCTGATCAGCATCAGTAAGAAACTAAGGTCCCTCATAAAATCATCCACGGCTAACTTCGAAAGAAAAATAGCCAAGGATTCGAAAGATAACCACAAAACCTTCTTTAGCTATGTCAAGAATCTAAGTGGCAATTCACAGATATGCTCTGAGCTAGTGCAAAATAGCACAAAATATACTGAACCTACTGATATTGCCAACATCCTGGCAGATAGATTCAGTGCAAACTTCACCCCCCCCCCCTCACCTCCAAAAGGGCCCACAACAATACCGGAAAAGTGTAGTGTCCCAGAAATCTCAGACACAGGTGAAAACAGCCCTTTCAAAAGCCAAAAACACAGCATCAATGGGGCCAGATGGTGTCCCAGGAGTCTTGCACGAACTACAGAATGAACTAACCCCCCCACCTAAACAAGCTGTTCAACCTCAGCCTCTCCACAGGCTACGTGCCCATTGAATGGCGCACAGCAACGGTTATTCTGCCCCACAAAGGAGGGGCCACAAGTGACCCTGATAACTATCGCCCCATAAGCCTGATTAGCCTGGTCTGCAAGGCTATGGAACTCATTAACAAAGACATTGGGAACCTCCAAACACGTGACCTGACCCAGATAGGCTTTGTTAAGGTCACATCATGCCTACTAAACCCGGTTGACTTCTTTGAGACAGTCACCAAGGCCACAGACGAGGGAAAGGTGGTTCACACAGCCTACCTTGACCTCGCCAAGACGTTCAACACCATTCCTCATTCAGGTATTACAGAAAAACTTACCAGCCTGAACATAAACCCCCAAGTCACAAGATGGGTTGCCAACTGACTTACAGACAGAACTCACACGGTAAGAATAGCAGGCTCCAGGTCCAACTCTAAACCAGTCACAAGTGGTGTCCCGCAAGGCTCGGTCCTGGCACCCCTACTGTTCGGCATATACTTCTCAGAAGTACATGCAAATACAAAAGGACTATGTCTAACCAGGTTCGCCGAGGACTGCAAACTGGGAGCCATAATTGACTCTCCAGCTGACACGAACATCCTCCAAAAAGGCCTTACTGAGATGGACACCTGGAGTCAAAGTCATGGCCTCAAGCTAAATGCCAAAAAATGCATAGTCATCCCATTTGGGAAAAACAAAACACCCACGAATTACCACATAGGTGCTAGCCCCCTTAATATAGAACAGATTAGAGATCTGGGGACTCGGGTAGATAGTAATTTCTCCTTTGACAATCTTGCCAAAGTAGTTAGGAAAATCCTGTGTGGCCCATCTAATTACTAAAGGGTTCGCATCTAGAAATAAAGAGGTTATAGTACCCCTCTACGTGTCACTCATCAGACCCATCATAGAGTACAATGCCCCATTTGGGATGTACCTCACAAGACACTTCCAACAGCTGGAAAGACCACAAAAGTACCTCACCAAGAGGATTACTGGTCTCAAACATATGTCCTATGCAGACAGACTGAAAAAAACTCTGGTTGTACTCAGTGGCATATCGCTTACTCAGAGGTGATCTCTGCATGACTTACAAAGCCATGTCCAACTCAGAACTGATGGACATACTCCACCTAAAGAAATCCAAGTCACTGCGAGCCACGTGCTCTAGTGAGCTAAACTTGCCACAAATAGAACATGCTGGAGAGATAGATTCCGGTCACAGAGACTCCCCATGCTTTGGAACAAAATTCCTATTACATTAGGCAGAGCCCCTCACTAACACTCTTCAAGAGAAACCTTGACAAGTGGATGGGTAACACAAAATACACCCCTGGGATCACTTCATTGGCTCTGCTTGACAGAGGCTCAGTTAATCAATGGGGTGGCGAAAGCAGACACACTGGCTAGGCTTATAAGTGCCCTCTGGCAGATAGCCTAGCACCTACCTATGAACCTTTAAAATTGAGGAATCGCTGGGCATTTGTGTTTTAGCATGAGTAGGTTTTCCAATCTATGGTTGGGTAATTAAAGTCACCCAGGATCAGGGTAAAGCATGGATCTGAAGTGGTCCAGATAGATGGAGTGGGTGTCATATTTGGGGGCCTGTAGCTAGCTATAATTTGAATAAGGATCTTGTCAATGGTTACCTGCACCTGGAGTCTCTCCTGTGGGTCATACTGTTTGACCAGCCTGGAGGTGTGTGCGCCTTTAATATATATTGAAACTCTCCTCCTTTGGATTTGCTGCCCACATTTTGGGGTCCGAATGAATGCTAGGATGAGTAACCAGGTAAGGTTGGGATGCTCTCCACAGCTCTGAACCAGATTTCTGTGACTGCACAAATGTCAGCATCTTCCAGGGTTAAGAATGCTTGCAATGAGTACAGTTTCATGTTTAGACTCCTACAATTTAGCAGCATGACCTTTAAAAAGAAGTTATGTCCTTACCATAACGTTCCATGTGGAGTGTTCATCTCACTTTTTTTCTTACAAATGGGTGTCGGAGCCGATCCTCGGCTCCGAGTCGGCCGCTTAGCAAAGCTCTGCATCTAGGAGAAGCTCAAGACCAACCTACCTCCCACAATTCCCTCTGCCTCTACCTCAGATCTAGTTTGCAAACAAGACCAGATCCGGCAACAACAAAGGTTATGAGCGTAAAAGGATACATAAGTATTAGACACTAGCTCAAGCCAGTAGGAACAACAGAGAGACCACTAGTGGGAGACAAATAGACCAGACTTCTAAATCCGTACGTTCTTCCAGACCCGAGGGTGGGTATGTAAGAACAAAGGCGAGATGAACACTCCACATGGAACGTTATGGTAAGGACATAACTTCTTTATGTGAGAGTGTTCAATCTCACAGTTTGTTCTTACAAATGGGTAGCGTCCCTAGCTCTGTTACCCTGAGTGACTCACGGAAGAACGTTCCTGAGCACAGTGGAACCAAAAGATGCTCTATCCCTGGAAGCCCTGTCAACTTTATGAGTGATGAATGTATGCGGTTTAGACCAAGTGGCGGCTGCGCAAATAGTATCCAATGGCAGACGAGCCGCATGAGCCAGAGATGTGGAAACTGACCTAGTAGAATGTCCCTTTGGTTTGGTGGGCAAAATCTGATTTGAAGCGGAATAAACGAAGGTTATACAATCAGTTAGCCATTTAGAAAGTGTGCGCTTCGTCACTGCCATGCCCTTTTGTTGTCAAAAGGCTATAAAGAGTTGGTCCGCTTTCCTATGGTCCTTAGTTCTATCCAGGTAGAATCTGAGTTGTCTATGAACATCCAATTTGTGCAACATATATTCCAGCTTGTTGGAGTGGTTTTTGAAAAATGTAGGAAGCTCAATGGACTGATTAATGTTGGTGACCGAACAAACCTTAGGGAGGAAGGAAGGGTTGGTGCGTAATGATACCCTGTCAGGGTGAAAAATTAAATATGGCTGCTTGATGGAAAGTGCCTGAAGTTCTGATACTCGTCTGGCTGAAGTGATAGCTACTAGGAAAAGAGTCTTCCAGGACAAACATTTTAAGGAACAGGAAAAAGCTGGTTCAAAGGGTGGTAAAATTAGTTGGGATAAGAGCAAATTTAGATTCCAAGGAGCTGTAGGTAACCTAACTGTTGGTCTGAGATGAAAGGACCCTTTCATGAAGGCTTTACAAAGCCTATGAGCCATAATGGGAGCTCTGTTTTCTCCTACGTGAAAGTTGGAAATAGCGGCCAACTGAACTTTTAAAGTGGCAGTAGAGGCTCCTTGGTGAAATAGCATGGACAGGAACTCCAAAAATCTTGTTCAGAGGGGCTACTAAGGGATCCAAATGCTGTGTAGTCGCCCAGTAGACGAAACGTTTCCACTTACTGGTATAGATTTTAGTAGTGGAAGCCTTATGAGAGGCAACCAGAATGTCCTGAACTGCCGGAGAGAGAAGATCAGACCTGGCTAAGAAGGGAAGCAGAGCAGCCAAGCTGCTAACTTGAGGGATAGGAGTGACAGGCGAGGAGCTCCTGACGAATGAGTCAGCAAGTCTGGCACTGGGTCCAGAATCCAGGGCTCCCGTATTTGGTGGGCTTGAAGAAAGGGGAACCAAATCTGTCGAGGCCAGAATGGGGCAATGAGAATTATAGTCCTCTCTTGGTCCTTGGCTTTCTGAAGAAATTTTGGGATCAGTGGTATAGGAGGGAAAGCATACAGGAGACCCGGGGGCCAATCGTGAATCAGAGCGTCCCTGGGGACATCCCCTGGAGGGGGTAAAAGGGCAAAGTAGCTTCTGCACTTGGTGTTCATTGGAGACGCAAACAGATCGCAGCAAGGCTGGCCCCATTTGCGGAAAATCCTTTCCGCGACTTTCTGATTGAGGGACCACTCATGAGCAGGATGGCTCTGCTCAACCTGTCCGCTATGACGTTGGATTACCCCGGGATGTGCGTTGCTATTAGAAAGCGACCCGTGGATTCTGCCCATTGCCAAATTCTCATGGCCTCTCTGCACAACTGGTAAGACTTGGTTCCTCCCAGTTTATGTACCAGACTACGGACATGTTGTCCGTCTGTACTGCAATGGTCCCTAGAGGTAGAAGGGGGAGAAGTGTTGCAATGCTAGAAACACTGCCCTCATCTCTAGAACATTTATGTGCAGGTTGTACTCTAAGCTGGACCATTCGCCTTGGACTGTCTGTCCCTGAAAGATGCCCCCCCACCCTATCAGGGAAGCGTCCGTGGTCACTGTGGCTGTTGGTTTGGGTTAACACAAACGGCCGGCCGCTGATGAAGTTGTGATTCTGTAACCACCAAGACAGGTGTGCTTTGCAGGTACTCGTTATGTGAATCTTGTGTGTCAGCGGTAACTGCTGGAATGACCACTGTGCGAACAGCAGCCATTGGAGAACTCTCATGTGTAGCCTCCCCATGGGAACTGCAATGAGGGAAGCTGACATGAGCCCTAAGACTTTCAGGACTAGATTGGCTGGGGACTTTTTGGACAATAGCAGGATACGTGATCTTGCAGGGAAGCTATTCTTGTGAGGGGTAGTTTTAGTAGCACAGAACGGGTATCTAGATCTGCGCCTATAAATGAAATATGCTGCGAGGGCTGTAACGCAGATTTTTTGAAATTTATCGAAATCCCTAGCTGAGCACAAAGGCTGATTGTGTAGTCCCTGGCCTGTATCAGTTGACGCTCGGTGGTGGCAGTAAGGAGCCAGTCGTCCAGATACGGAAACACCCGGAATCCTAGGCGTCTCAAGTGAGACACTACCACTGCCATGCATTTGGTGAAAACCCTGGGGGCCGAGGTTAGACCAAAGGGCAGGGCCCGAAACTGAAAGTGGCTGGCTCCCAGCCAAAAGTGCAGGTGACCTCTGGACACTCTGGCCATTTTGATGTGGTAGTAGGCGTCCCTGAGATCTATTGAGCACATCCAGTCGTCCTTCTGTAAAAACGGAAGGATTGATTGAAGCGTGACCATCCGGAACTTTTCTTTCTTCACAAATGTATTGAGATTGCTTAGGTCCAGAATTGGCCTCCAGTCCCCTGCCTTCTTTGGAACTAAAAAGAACCTTGAGTAAGTTCCGGATCCTCTTTGGTCCGCCGAGACTGGTTGGATGACTTTTTCTAGCAGCTTTGAGATTTCTATCGCTGCAGGTTTTCGCAGATGGGGTGGTACATCTGGAAACAGTCTTTGTGGTAATGGGGGAAATACAAAGGGGATTTTGTAACCTCTGGTGATAATGCTTTTTACCCAATTGTCTGAAGTAAGGCTTTGCCAGGCCTGAGGGTATAAAGCTAAGCGACCCCCGACTGCCTCCAGAGCAGGACAGTCGGGCCTCCTCTCAGGAGTGCTGGAAAGGCTTCCCAGGAATAGTATCCCTGTCACCTTGGTTCTGCGGACCCCCTCTGCCGCCAGAGCGGCGTCTTCCATTTCTGCCCCCTCCTCTGCCTCTGGGGGGGGCATCACCCTGTGTGCCTGGGAAAGAACCCTGGGGTTTACGAAACCACATCTTTCCACCTCGTTGCCCTTTGGGGTAATGGGGGAAATACAAAGGGGATTTTGTAACCTCTGGTGATAATGCTTTTTACCCAATTGTCTGAAGTAAGGCTTTGCCAGGCCTGAGGGTATAAAGCTAAGCGACCCCCGACTGCCTCCAGAGCAGGACAGTCGGGCCTCCTCTCAGGAGTGCTGGAAAGGCTTCCCAGGGATAGTATCCCTGTCACCTTGGTTCTGCGGACCCCCTCTGCCGCCAGAGCGGCGTCTTCCATTTCTGCCCCCTCCTCTGCCTCTGGGGGGGGCATCACCCTGTGTGCCTGGGAAAGAACCCTGGGGTTTACGAAACCACATCTTTCCACCTCGTTGCCCTTTGGGGTACGGTCTGGATGGGGTGGAAAAACGGACTCCGACAGCAGACAGAGTCTTTCCTTCCTGTTCACACCGGGTTAGGGTCTCCTTTACTTTGGGGCCAAAAAGAGTGGCACCATCAAATGGAGCGTTAGCAAAAGAAGACTTGAAGGCTTCCACAAAGGAGCACAGCCGCATCCAGGATCGTCTACGAAGAGCAATCGCTGAGGCTGCAGCCCTACTCAACCACTCAGCCGCATACGAGATGAGCCTCATGGACGAGTTCACTATGGATGTAAGGGTGTTGAGTTGTGCTGTAACTTTGTCCGAGACAGCAGCATATGTATTACCCTGGAGGATATCTCCCAACTCTGACTAGATCCCTCTGTAATCGTGTAAAGTGCGTCAAGTAGTTCAGCGATCGCATAGAGAAAGTCGCTGAACTGAAAATGCGCTTCCCATATCTGTCCATGGTCCTAGAGTCTCTGTTAGGGGGATGGACAGACGAGGAAGATTCGGACATCTCCTTTTTAGTGGCTGCGGCCACCACCATAGCGTCCACTGGAACTCCCTTAGTAAGGTATGACTTGTCCTGAGGGGCAGTTATGTATTTGTTAGGTTTCCTGGGAACTGGCTCCACTGTGTCAGGAGTCTCCACTGTGTCAGGAGTCTCCCACGCCCTTCGAGCAATTAACTCCATTAACTCATCGAAGGGCGGAGTGACCCAGGAGGAGGAAGGGCGAGCACCAAATGCCTTCAGCAGAACCGACTCATCCTCAGAAGGGGGTAGGGCCTGCCAATCACCTCTCTGCTTCAGGATCTCCAGGATGTCAGCAAAGGAGACATCATCCGAGGGTGATTTTGGGGACCCTTCTGACTCATCTAAGTCAGTATCCGATGTTAAAGATTCCTGTGGAGAATTTAAGTGCCTCCTCTTGCACAACTTCATCGGGAGGGGCTTCCGATGAGGCCTCCGAGGAAGAAGGGGCTCCCTCTGGGAGTGGCTGAGACACTGGTGCTCTACGCTTGTGGGTAGTCGTGGGTGCAGAAGTAGACAACGGACCTTTATGGGTGAGAGAAGTTGTTTCTGTTGACGTGGTTGTCTGAGAAGACCATACCTTCCTCATGAGGTCAAAGGCCCCGGGACCCCGAGCCGAGGAGTCCTCCGGTTCCAAAGAACGCAGAAGTGTCTCCGACGTGGAGGCCAAGGGCATCGACCCAGAGGACGGAGCTGAAGTGATCCGTGCCGAGGCACCGAGGGGGAGAGTCGGCACCGAAAGATTGGTTCGACTCTCGGTCCGGGAGCCAAGGAGGGATAGTCGGTTCCGCGAGTCCGCCGGAGTTAAGGGAAGGCCTTAGAGTCTCAACACCAATTGGGAGGAGAATGAAATGAGTTTGGACAGGGCCGTGTTCTCCATTAACTTCTGCACCACACGACCTATGTCGGTGTCGGAGAGGGGCCTGGAAGAACGGGTCGAGGAAACAGAGGACGGTACCGACCTCAATAAGGCAGGAGGTGGAAGCTCCGACACCGGTTCCAAGACTCGAGGCTCTGTCACAGTAAGAAGCTAGACACTCGGCCCCGAAGCCTGTGGAACCGGTGAACGAACTTTAAACGAAGAGCTCGGAGCCGATGAGATGGGCTCCGATGTCTTCGATCCCTTCGAGGACTTAGAAGCCTGGTCCGACTTGTCAAGCTCCTCTTGGAAGGAAGGCTTCAAAAGACTTCTATCCATAAGCTTCCTGCGCCTATCTGTCATGACCCTTCCACTAAAAGAATGACAAATAGAACAGTCTTCTTGTAGATGGAGAGGGCCAAGACAGTAGACACAGGAGCTATGGTTGTCAGTGATAGACATCTTTTGCCCACACTGACACCTCTTAAAATCCCGACTTTGTTTTTTCAACAGGATATGTCTGAAAAAGCTAACAATTATACCAAATAACAGTTTGAAAATGGTTGGACTCAGTATTGCTGTGTTTGTGGACCTAATAGCAAAAATCAATATCAACCCTAAACCTAGAACTAGGAGGGGTAGGCCCTAAGGAAACTAAAGTATATATACATATACAGATATATATACAGATATATATATATATATATATATATATTAATTAGAGTAGCCAAGGATGAATCAGACACACACACACACACACTAAAGATAAGTATCCCAAAAAAAAATAGAAGATTTTAAGAAATATAAGTAGAAATAGCTTACCTTCCCAAAGTTGGTCAGAGCTCTCAAAATCGATGCGATCAGTTGCAGCGGCAAACTAGATCTGAGGTAGAGGCAGAGGGAATTGTGGGAGGTAGGTTGGTCTCGAGCTTCTCCTAGATGCAGAGCTTTGCTAAGCGGCCGACTCGGAGCCGAGGATCGGCTCAGACACCCATTTGTAAGAACAAACGGCAAGATTGAACACTCACATTTTGTGTTTTTTTTTTTATGCTGTTAGCATCGACCTCATGAATTTTCCTAAAAAAAGGCACTATGGGGGAGGCAAGGGTCTTTGCCAGAAGCCCGAAGCCCAAGTGAGACAGATGCAGCCAGTCTCTCACAAAGCATTGTGATCTGTTTATCATATCTTCCCAGGCTGTCAGGCACTGGATCCCCCTGGAATGACACCAGAAACTAAGCCAATTGTTAAAGTCAATAATTTCCGGTTTGTATTGAGGCATTATTCTGGGTGACTGTAGAATGCCGCTTAAGGCTAGGGACATACCTGCCTGCCTGGGACACACATTCAGCGAGCTCAATCATGTCTCTCTACATATAGTACAGGGAGGTACATCTGAAGTCGTTCAACTTTGAACCATAATACTGCCTGCAATGCCCCAACAGTCCTGGTGGTGTCAACATGGCATCAGGTCAAACCTCCACAGTCCTCCTGGGATGGGTGAGCCAGGAACAGCAACTCGCATCTACCTAGCCCTCCCTCTAGGTTGGCTTATCCAGCTTCCCATGCTGCTTATCTAACATTGGTTCATCTGGGATATAGTCAAGGCTTCATCCTGTTATGCTGTGATGAGTTTTTTTTTTTTTTTTTTTTTTAATTTGACAGATTAGTCCTACTAACAGATATCCCAGCTTTAACATACAAACCATCCTTCTTCTCTGTAGACCACCAACAAAAAAATAAATCATATTGGGAGCAGGATGTACAGACAATAAGGATGGTTTGTATGCTGACATTGGGATACCTATGAGTGAGGATTAAATAATTTGTGGACAATATCAAGGTAATGTTACTTATACAAACTTTTGATACTTCAAAGAAAGAATGTGATAGTTATTTTATAAAAATTATATTAAACAATTCCTAACATTCAGTTTGTAGGAGAGAATATACCGACAGACTACCTAGGTTTTTAAACCCTAGGTCAACCATGCTCCCTGGCATATGGGGGTAGTGAAAGGACTTTTTACCCTGTATTCAGGAAAGTCACTAGATCTGAAATATTTTACAAGATTTTTGTTAGAAAGCAAAATTAGAAATTTTGTACAGTCAGAAGTCAGGACTATATATAAATGATGCAGTCTGAATATTACGTTTTTCATTCTGAAATGACGAGAATATTCCTTTTTTGTCAAAAAAAAAAAAAAGGACTTAATTAGAATATTTTATTTACCACCAATAAATGAAGAGGAAGGCTAACGACTTTTATAATATTTTATTTACCACCAATAAATGAAGAGGAAGGCTAACGACTTTTATAACATTTTATTTACCACCAATAAATGAAGAGGAAGGCTAACGACTTTTATAACATTTTATTTACCACCAATAAATGAAGAGGAAGGCTAACAACTTGCTGATGTAAGAGCTTGTAGAAGTATGTCTGTGTCGGGGGGCAAAGTGAGTGTGTCAGCATAAGGTATACATTAATAATAAATAGTACACAACGGAGTAAAACGCCACACACCAACAAAAGAATAAAACATAACACAAGTAAAAGGCTTTTTGGTGTGTGCGACCATGCATCAGACTAAGGTAAAATAAAACGATACTTCTACTATAGATAGTAATTTAATAAAGTGCACAGGTAAACGCTTTCACAACAGCTTCTTCAGACCACAAAGCACACTTTTACAAAGACTCCTATATGTACCAACGGTGAATCATGACATAACTTAATTTTTAACTATGTGTTAACCTTTAACAACATTTAATACATCAGAAAGTACTTGTACATGAAAGATCAGATTAAAAAATATATGAGTATATCTAAAATGCAAGCCTTGCTATATCACATCTTACTAGATACATTTTTAAAAAATATACATGTTAATAAACAAATACGAAAATTATAAAAATAATAAGAAATATTAAGTATACCTATTCATTTATAATACATATACTTCCTAAACATGTGAATTTATTATGTATAATAAATATTGTACAAGTATATGTATAGTATATTATGTAATTTCCTAACGGGATTTTTAAAACAGATTTAAGAGATGCCCTTTCATTAAGGCCATAAAACAAAACCACAGTAAAGGGGAATGATAAGGTTAAAATTTTGAAAATATACAACACAGTAGTGTTGGATTAGACAAGGAGTCTAATGAATTGGGATAATATGGTTCTTACTGGTGTGTATAAGCAGAGTTAATCTGAAATGTTCAGGAAGAGAAACTGATAACGGATACATAGAAATGTCAATAAATTAAGACCAATTTCTAAATGTTACTACAGATGTCAAACTGTGGAATAGACACTTAGATGGTTCATAGGTTCATACTAGGCTATCTGCCCAAGGGCATTTATAAGCCTAGCCCACAGTTATGTGGCTTTCGCCACCCCTTTAGTTTGAATAAAAACTATGCCTATCATTTTTCTGTGCCTCTGCCAAGCAGTGACACTGAAGTAATCCCTGGGGTATATATCTGCGATCTCCCATCCATTGGTCAAGATTCCTCTTGAACAAGGCCAGCGAGGTGCTCTGCCTCACATGTACCGGGATTTTGTTCCACAGCATAGGGAGTCTCTGGGTGATGAATCTGTCCCTCCAGCACGTTCTATTTATAACCATGTCAAGGTTTAAGTCTCCCGCCCTTGTGGTTCTGAGGGATCTAGATTTTTTGAGGTGAAGCATATTCATCAAATCTGGGTTTGACATGGCCTTATATGTGAGGCACAGGTCACCTCTGAGCAAGCGGTATGAGACTGAATAGAGCTGGAGTTCTTTCAGTCAGGCAGCATAAGACATATTTTTGAGACCCTTTATCCTTTTGGTGAGGAACTTTTGGGGCCTTTCAAACTGCAGCAGGTGTCTGGTCAGATACATTCCGAACGGGGCATTGTACTCAATCATAGGTCTAATGAGTGATGAGTACAGGGGGACGATGACCTCCCTTGATCTAGATGTGAATCCCTTCATGATCAGGTGGGCGATATAGAAGGTTTTCCTAACTACTTTAGCAACATGAGTGTCAAACGAAAAGCTACTGTCAACTTGGGTCCCCAGATCCCGGATGACTTTTTCTGTGCTCAGTGGATTGCCACCTATATGGTAGCTAGGGGTAACCTTGTTTTTCCCGAAGGGTATGACTATGCATTTTTTGGCGTTTAACTTCAGGCCATGGCTCTGGCACCAGTTATCCATTTCTGTGAGGCCCTTCTGGAGGATATCTGTGTCAGATGTGTTTTCGACTATGGCGCCCAGTTTGCAGTCATCTGCAAACTTTGTCAGCCATAACCCTCCTGTGTTTGCTTGTACTTCAGAAAAGTAGATGCCGAACAAGAGTGGACCCAGGACTGAGCCCTGTGGGACATCACTTGTGACAGGCTTTGAGTTTGACATGGATCCAGCAACTCTGACCCTGTGGGTTCCGTCACTTAGCCAGTTTGCAACCCATCTTGTGATGTATGGGTTTACATTCAAGCTGATTAGTTTTTCGATGATACCTGAGTGGGGTATTGTGTCGAAGGCCTTTGCCAGGTCGAGGTAGGCTGTATGGACTGCCTTTCCCTCAATGGCCTTGGTGACTGTCTCGAAAAAGTCAACCAAGTTTAAGAGGCAGGATCTGCCTTTGACAAAGCCAAACTGGGTTGGATCCAAAGTCTGCAAGTTCCCTATGTCTTTATTTATGAGTTCCATTATGATCCTCTCCATGGCTTTGCAGATAAGGCTTGTCAAGCTAATGGGGCGGTAATTTCCAGGGTCTGTGGAGGGACCGCCCTTATGAAGTGGGACCGCAGTCGCCGTGCGCCACTCCTTGGGTACGTATCCTGAGGTGAGGCTAAGATTAAACAGCTGTCCTAACTGTGGGTTTAATTCCTCGTTGAGTTAATGAAGCACACAGCCGGGGACACCATCCGGTCCCATGGATGCTGTGTTTTTTGCCTTAGTGAGGGCAATTCTCACCTGGGCGTTGGAGATGTTTGGGGGGCTACAATCCTCTGGAATAGATCTCTCCTTTTGGGGGGGGAGAAGTTTGCACTGAACCTGTCAGCCAGTATGTTAGCAATGTGTGTAGGTTCAGTAATTTTCACATCATTTTGAACTAATTCTGAGCATATCTCGGAGTTTCCTCCTAGGTTTCTAACATAGCTAAAGAAGGCCTTATGATTGTCTTTAGAGTCCTTGGCGATTTTTCTCTCAAAATTTGCCTTGGATGATTTTATAAGAGCTCTTAGTTTTTTACTTATAATGATCAAAGGTGTCTTAACTTTCAAGGATTTTGCTCTATCTTGTAGTAGCTTCCTCCTTTTGCTGTAGAGCTTGTTTATGGCTGGGGTCCACCAGACTGGACACTTGCCTTTGGTACACAGAGTCTTAGTTTTGTTTGGGATTGCCTGATCCATGCAGTCCTGTAGGTGCTGGTAGAAGGCATTTGTAAGTGATTCAGCAGTTTGAGTAATGTTTACCACTGGCTCAGGGGCCTTAAAGGAGACCACACTAGTTTTAGAAGTGTGAAATCGGCTTTTGAGAACTTTTTCACTGTGGTCTTTTTTGTTTCGGGTGGGGGCGGGAAGCATATAAATGAAAAGCCTGAGCAGTAGGTACTAAGTTACAAAGTAAATATCTGTTTATCCTTTGTTGACTGGGTTAGTCCCACTAGGCTAGTACCCTCTTTTCAGAGGAGACCCAAGGCAGCATTTATACTACAAGGGAAATTTAGCAAGGCCATCTGAGAACTTCTTCTCTTTCTAATGTGCCATGGGATATTTTACATCCACCTGAGATACCACCAACTCAAGCAGATTGGGTCTTGGTTTAACATCTCATCCAAAGGATGGCACACTCAGGAGTGAAGTACCCCCTTTATGAATTATTGTAGAGTAAGCAATTAGTCTACCCTGGAGTGGGAATAAAACCCATTGCCTTCTGCACCAAAGGTAAGTGTGCTACCTGTAGTTCTACTGACATGCTAAGAACGATCAAGTACCTCCGCTCCTTGAGGAATAAAACAGAAAACTGAAATTTGAATGGAAGATGAACCTTGTTTGCACACTAAAACTGCTTGTTTAAGATAAGGATTCTGCATGAGAAATAAAATGAGAATATGCTGATAAAAATTATAAAGGACATAATTAAAATATGTAGCATATGACTCTCCAATAGAACAGTAATATGTAAGGCTCTGTCATCAGAAAAAAAACACATGTATCAGATTTAACACATTTATGTTAGCCTGAATCTGAAGGTGTGTGTGTGTATCTTCAGGTGTCTACATACAATTACACGCCTTCAGATTCAGACCAACATAAATGTGTTAAATCTGATACATACAAGTGTTAGCAGAGGTTTCATTCTGAATAAATAACTTATTAGTTTGAATTTTGCTTTACAGTCAATGATTTAGCCTCCCTGATGTCAATTTAGAGAGAAATAGAGAAGAGAGGAAACCCCTATAACAACAGCATCAACTACTGTGGTACTCTCTCATCAGCTTAAAACAGTTTTCATTACTTTGCTTCCTTTAATTTTTATTAGTGGCCATCTTTGACACAGCATTTTAAGGAATGCTTGAAAGTCAGACATGAAAATTTTGCTGAGTTAATTGTTCTTTTCAAAGTAACAACTTCAGTTTGGTGTCATACCTCTCAAATGAGATTTTCGCAGAATGCCCAGATTTTTGCCTTGTATTTTTGGTCTTCTTCACAGAATTTGTGGTTTTCTGACAAATAACTGAGGATTGAAGTCACTAAATAATGACATACATTTGAGTTTCAGACCTTATATCCTTCAGAAAATGCATGCCAACACAAATACTATTATATTAATTTTCTAAATTTATAAGAGCACGATTTAAACTGTCCCTATTTTGGGGCCTTTGTCCACCATTATTTCAGGCTTTGTCCAGCTTTCATGCAATAAAAGGTTGAGGTGTGTTCAGTGTTGAAGTGTGAGAAATCTGACACCTGTTAATAGAGGTTACACTTGGGCTGATTTGCTTTGTGTTGCATTCACAGCATTTAGTACTCTAGCTAGAATTGGAGTCTTTGATGTTAATCTTCCTTCCCCCAACTCTTTGACTTGAATCAATGAACACTATGCAATGAAAAGATGTTGTAACACTAGAAAAAAAAAAAAAAAAAAAACACGCACATTTAAAGAAAGTACAAATCAGAAAAAATGTAAACTCAAATACTGACAAAATAACAGGAGAGCAAGATGAAAATATTTTATTTCTTTTTGGTACTCAGTTTGATTAAAGGGAAAGGCAATTAATTTGCAATAAGAAAAACTTAGTGTCAGTGTAGTTTTCTTGTTCATTTGCATCGGAAAACTGAGCTTGAAAGCCTTGCTTTCGTTTAGACTTTTGATTGTAGTTCAAGGTTACACCATTTTATCGGACGTGACTGTGATGCAGGCAATCTGTGACTAATAAGGCACATTTAAATGTCAATGTTCAAAAGCCATTGTTTGGTTAATGGTTATGTGGTTGGAAATAAGTGACCAAGCATAATTACTCTGCCACTCAGTCTTCACGACGTAACAGATGGAGACAAAAAAAATAAGTTCAGATATAAAACAAATTATTATTAATTTATATATTTTTTTTGTACATGGCATGTTTAATGTTAGATTACAGGGAAGGAATGTAACTTTCTAGAAAGAAAAGCTTTGACACTTGGATGGCATTCTCTCCTTTAAAAAATGTGAAGGAAAGAAAAGAATCTGGCTTTACTAACTAAATAAATACAGTGATCTGATACCATACATGTATATTATATTTATTTATCTTGTTTCATGAATTTGTGAACTCCTACTGTGCAGGGTCCATTTCCATTTTGAGAAACTCTGGACAGAAAAGCTCCAAGAAATTACATAATTTTTTTTACCAAATATGAGTAGAGAATACAAATGGTGAAAATGTTAGAAAGTATGACAAAGTGCAAGCACTATTTTCAGCTTAGCAATTATTTTTATGTTTTTTTTCATCCTACTTAGGTTTTCAGTTGTATATCTATACACATGTTCATTCATATGATTTGTTTTTGACACAAACCTGATGAAGTATTTGATACGAAAGCAACCTTTGTTAAAAGGGTGTATATTTATTAATATTTATTCTGGTAGATGTGTATTGGTAGATTTTTGTTAGTCTGTCAGTCATTTTTTTAGTTTGTTAATGAAGTTTTGATTAACAAACTAAAAAAATGACTTTTTTTTTAGTTTCTTAAAGTTTTGATTAAGGGTGGCCACGGTGGTGCAGTGGTTATCATTGTTGCCTCACAGCAAGAAGTTCTCCGGTTTGATCCTCGGCTGGGGTGCCTTCGGTGCAGAGTCTGCATGTCCTCCTTGTGGTTGCGTGGGTTTCCTATGGTGTGCTCCGGTTTCCTCCCACATCTCAGACATGCTACAGGTGGATTGGACACTCTAACTTGGCCCTAGGTGTGAGTGCGTGTGTGTGTGTGTGCCTTCTGTGGAAGGTTGGGTACTGGGCTGGCAACTCAACACTGTAAAACTACACTGCCAATCATGAGCGGACAGATGTTCTACTGTGGCAACCCCTAACCGGGAAAAGCAGAAAGAAGAAGAAGAAGATGAAAGTTTTGATTACTTGGTTAGCCTATACAAAGTGTTAATAAACTAAACTAGTCTTAGATTGTAATTTGTCTCTAGCTTTCTAGTTTCAGTTTTAGGCAGCACCATCACTGATTACACTGTGGTGTTAAGGGGGAGGGGGACTTGGCTACAGGAATGATTTTTAATGCTTTTATTACTCTTAACAGAACCACCCTCTGTAACTACTCCCTTGTTCCAAACAACCTGATTATATATAAATAAGGAATGTTTTTTTAATGCTTTTCTTTATACTCAACTAGAATCATGTGTCCGTGTGCTTCAATAAAGGATATTCCATTTTTAACTCAACTGTGGACGACCTACTATTTTCTATTTGACTTTGTGGCATACATTTTAGTTATAATTTACAGTTCTATTTTTATTAAATGAACTAATTGCATAACAGAATTTAGGAAGTAAATATCATCATACCTCCACACTACAAAGTTTCTTCTTGGTCTGTAAGGTATGACAAAGTAATGCATACACTGCAGTCACTTAGCGCATCTAAGTAAAGCCAGAGAAGACATTCATAGAAATAAAATATTAATATTTTCACAGAATGAAGAGAAAATTCATATAAACTTACTGCATGTAAACAGATGTGTGCAAGTGTGTAATAAAAAGTCACAGATCGGAGCTGTGTCAGAATTTTCCAACGTAGGAGAACTGAAAATGAAGCATATAGTTTAAAGGATACAAGAACTGAAACAAGTGAAGTGCAAAGTTTACAAATAGATAATAGATTCTAAACAAGTATACTATGAAGGGACTGGTTACTATTTCTGCTGTCTGAAGTGTCGATATAGAGACTCACTCAACTTGGTTCCCCTTCTTCAACTAATGGTGTGACCCAGGAGACATTTATCAGCTATCAAGAGTACAATGCCCCCTTTAATACGTACCTAACCAGGCATATACAACACGTGGCATATCCACAGAAATTCCTCACTATAAGAATACAAGGCTTAAGTAACATGTTCTATGCAGACTGCCTCAAGGCCCTATCCCCGTATTCTGTCTCCTACAGGCCACTGAGGGGAGATCTATGCCTGGCATATAAGGCATTGTCAGACCTCACTCTGATACACCTCCACCATATCCACAAAACAAACAGAACCAGAATTACCCATTCTAAAGACTTAACCCTTGCCTGTGATAAGTTCATCCCTGGTTTGACACCTAGGTCTCGAATGGACACAGGCAGTGTATAAATTGTTCATCTCCCAGTACCTTGCTTGTAAATGTTTCATCCCTCAAGCCCCTGCTTACACTTATCAATTGTTCCAGAACTTGTCAGAGATTTGGGATGCATGGCTAGGCTTAAAAAGGCCCTTGTGGTTATTAGCCTAGTAAACACCTATAAAACTACTGCAGCATAGTTACTAGTTATGCTGTCTGAAGTGTTGATATAGAGCAGTGGTGCACAACCTTTTATGGGAAGGGCCACTACACATTCTTAATGCATCTGCAGACCACCTCAAAACATAGTAAGTCGCTACCAGTTAACAATAAGTACAGGTGAGTGGCATTTTTACTTAAGACAGCAGTCATGAAATTGCCTGTTTTCTACATCAACTTTGCATTTAACTTATTCTGGCTTGCAGCCATGACTTATTACAAACTCTTGCAGAAAGTTACTACTGTTTACAGACTACAGGTTATAAACAATAAAAAGTTATGTCTTACCATAACGTTCCATCTATGTTGTTGATCTTTTCATTTATCACTGATGGGTTATCGGTTCTGTCCTCGGAACAGGCTCGGCCTTGTAGCAAGCTCGCATTAGCCAAAAAACTCTCAAGCTAAGTCTCTACCCAGAATGCCCCTCTCCCTTTTACCTCAGATAGAGTTTGCTAGAGAAAAATAAGTAAAGCGCAGTCCACTTCTGCACAAATAACCTAAGGTACCACAAACCCAAAGCATCCCCCAGGAGCCTTTGGAGGGAGACGGAGGGTGGGACGTGATGAATGGAAGAAGATCAACAACATAGATGGAATGTTATGGTAAGACAACTTCTTTATCTAATGTTGTTAATCTTCTTCCCATTCATCACTGATGGGACAGAATCCCAAGCTACCTTGAGGAACCTGGGTGGCCCTTATGGAAGAATATTCCTGAGCACCATTGAGCCGAAGGCAGCTCTTTGCCGATGACTGCAAACTGGGAGCCATAATTGGCTGGAGACCATATCCAACTTATGTTTGATGAAGGTGTGTGGTTTACCCCAAATGCTGCTGTGCAGATGTAGTCCATAGATGCTCTGGAGTGGAAAGCTACAGGAGGTTGCTATAGCTCTAGTTGAATATGCTTTGATATTATGAGGTTCAGGATAGTTTGTACGCGAGCAAAAAAGGAAATACAGTCTGACCATTTTGATAAGGTGACCTTTGAAACAGCAAATCTGTTCCTTGGGTGACTTGCATATAGATTTAGTCCCATCAAGTTAAAAATCGGTTGCCTGTGTACATCTAAGGAGTGAAGTTGAATCTGGTTAAAGGAAAAATATCAGAGATCATGTAGGGGAGAAAGGATGAATCCTTCCTTCATTCAGACTTAAGAAAAACTTTAGCCCAATCTATGTAAAAAACTCAGTTGCCTGTGCACATCTAAGGAGTGAAGGCAAACCTGGTTCCCAGGAAGAATCAGAAATAACTTGGAGGAGAAAGGATGGATGTGTCCGATATGTCTTTATGAAAACCAGGTAGAGTGTTTTATACACAAGGTCTAAAAGTCTGAGATTCTTCCGGCAGACATGAAGGCTATCAAAAAAAAAAAATTCCAAAACTAAAAATGTATGCCACGTTTCGTGGTTGATTCAAATGTTTTTTGTGTCAGAGCGAATGACTAGAGTAAGGGTCCAAGGCTCTAGGGGTTATCTGAAAGATGACCCGATATGAGCAAATTCCTTTAAGGAAGGCTTTGCATAAACGGAAGGCATAAGAGGGATGAACTATCAAATCTGGAAGGGGAGCCAGTGTTCAAGGTGGATATACCAGGCTGGGCCGAAAAAAGGAAGGACCACACTTGTCAAGGCCACAAGGGAGGTCTGAGAATTACCTCGCATTTCAACCGATGTTACACTCGTCATTAGCAAGAGAGCCAAAGAAAATGCAGCAAGGTTGGCCCCGTTGACTGAATATTTCAGTCGCAACCTCGGGGTTGAGGAACCATTCGTGAGGATGTAGAAAGCTTCTGCTCAGATGTCTATAATTGTGCTGGAACTCCCCAGGATGTGCGATATCAGAAACGGTTGGAAGCTATCGCAGATGACCAAAAACTCATTGGTTTTGCCTCATAAGGTAGAACAAGGTTACACCTTGCTTGTGGAAATAGCATACCACGGACCTATTGTCTGACTGAATTTCAAAAAGTCCCAGAGGGGAGAGCCGAATGTAAGGTCTGCAATGCTAACAGCACTGCTCTTTGATCCAGAACACTTCTGAGGAATACCATGTGCCTTAAGACGGTCTTTTCCTAAGAACAGCTTCCCTCCCGATCAGGGAAGCATCTATGATCACCATGGTTGCGGACTGAAGAGATTACAATGGGTGACCCTAAAGTGCTGCATCTGGCATCATCCACCAAAGAAGCCATGTTTGCAAGAGTTGAATATTGGAATCTGATAATAGAGAAAGTGATAGTTGAGGAAGCATTGCAAAGGTGGAGCCATGACAGGATCCGCATATGCAGCTTCACTAGAAGCATGAAAGGGATAGAAGCTGCCACGGGTATGAAGTACTTCCCCAGCTGCTGAGACTGTCATTTATCAGAGTATCAGCAGGAGTGTGAGACGCTGTAGCCTAAGATCTGGGAGCGATACTAGACAAGACTGGGTGTTGAAAACAGCTCCAATGACTATCTTGAGTAGGAGTGAGCTTTCTCTTCCCCAATGTATTATAATTCCAAAAAGTCACACGAGAGAGAAAGTATGAAGCAATGCAGTTACTGGGAGGCTTGGGGGTGTGAGGAACCAGTCATCAGAATATGGAAACACCCAGAGTCCTTACAGATTCAAGTGATTTGTGACCACTGCAATGCATTCCATGAGCACACTGGGTTTGTAGCAGGCTGAACGGCAGGCCATGAAAGGTAGTGACTTGCTCCTAGAAGGAAGCGGAGTAGACTTCTGGGCATTTATCCATCTTGATATGGCAAATACATATCCGGGAGATGCAATGGTCTCATCCAATTGTCTCATCCCAAAAAAAGGGGAGAATGGGCTGAACAGTGACCATTCGGAATTTCAGTTTGGTTGACAAGTTGTTTGAACTGCTGAGACCCAAAATAGGTCTCCAGTCCTTTGTCTTTTTAGGCACTAAAAAGAATTTTGATTAGAATATTCTGGTGAAGATAGTCTGCAGCTAACGTTGGCAAAAGAGAGCCAGGCCACTTGATGCAGAGAGAAAAACGACCTGATCGCTTCCGGAGGAAAAGGATCAGAATGCTCTTCAGGAATGCTGATAAGGTTGTCTGGAGAGGGGATCCCCTGTAGCCTTGATTATGGTGACCCCTTCTGCCCGAGTAATGGTGTCTTCAATAATTACCACCTTTATCCCATTGCCACGAGGGGCATGAAAGGACTAAGATTTTGTGTCCTGATTTTCCACTCCTGTGATTCTTAAAGGATGTATGCCTACAGCAGACAGTGCTCCCATCTGGTTAGCACTTATGTCCTTTGCTCTGGAAGCAAAAAGGGATGATGCTTTAATGGAGGTATTCAAAGAAGAATTGAGGGAGTCCACAAAGTCATAAATCCGCACACAGGCATGATGCGTCATGACAAAGCCCAAATCTGCTGCCCCAGCCACTCCTTGTCAGATGCGGGTTCAACCTCATGAGCGGGTTGGGTATTGATTCCAGGGTTGCGAACCGCAAAGTCCACTTGTCTCTGACCTAGTCAGACAACAGTCCCACGATTGATCCAGATAGCTCTGTTTTCAGGTCCCTCTGGGGCGTAGTGACAACTGCCAAATAGTTCATTGATCATACAGTAAACATCTGCGAAAGCCCGTTTTCCCAGTCTGGCTACCACGCAGGACTCCCTGTTGGGCAGATGAACAGTGGGATTTTCCTTCAGCCACATCCTTCTTAGTGGCCACTGTCAGTGCCATAGCATCAACTGGTAACCCTCAAGGCCAATGTTGACTGTCCACAGGGGAAAAGTATTTGTCCAGTCTACTGGGAAAAGTATCAAATGTGTGAGGGCTCTTTGTGCTCAGCCACGATGAGCTGGTGAGAAAAGCCTGTAGAAACATGGGCCCCTCGGAAGAAGGGAAGGGTTGTTGGGTTCTAACCACCTGCTGCTTCTGGGCTTAGAGGACAGCTCCGAAAAAGGTGACTGAGGGGGACCCTCCAAGAACATAATCTGGGTCTTCCAAGGACACTCCATACAGAGGGCAGAAAGGAGGAGAAAGAGTTCTGTGCCTCAACCCAAAGCACCCGTCCTCCAATATCCAGATTGAGGGGTTGGCTCTGCAAGGATGGTGGACCGAAGGATGACGTTAGAACCGAAGAAAGAAGGTGCATCAGTGCCGAGGTAATGGGTGCCAAAAGTGTGTCATAGCAGGAGACTTCAGATCCGAATGGATCTTGGAAGGAGTGGATAACTTCCTGGCTGCCAAAAGCTGATCCACAGGATGCACCACATGTTGTGGATAGGAAATCGGGGTGTCTCATGTCCTGTATACATGACTTACTGACGGGTCTATAGGAGGATATCGGGTCCATGGTGTCAAGACTGATGGTACCGAAGTTTCTAGCTTTAAAACTGGTGTTAAATGTGCTACAAAAAACAATGCTCGGTGCAGAGGGGACTGAGCCAGGGTAGCTACTGGAAGCGAAGTGGTTAAAAAAAAAAAAAAAAAAAAAAAAAAAAAAATCTATAATCGGGTCCAAAGGTGCCGGAGTTGGCAACGACGCCAAAGGTTTCAACATACTTGGAGCTGAGAGATAGACTCGTAGCCGAGGAGGGTATGGGAATCAAAGTTGGATGGAGTTTGATGATCGGTTCCAGAGGCTATATCTGCGCCAAAATTGGCAGTGTGCTGGGGGAGAGTCAAAACTGGCAATAGGTCCAAATGTTTCAACATGCTGTGCCGAGGGGAGACTTGGAGCAGAGGTGGCTACTGGAACCAAAGGTTAGTGAGCTGAATGATCAGTTCCCAAAGGGTGCATCTGTGCATAGATGGCAATGGTTCCAAAGATTTCAACATGCTCGGTGCCGAGGGGAGACTCTGAACAGAGGTGTCTACTGAAACCAAATGATCTGATATTCTAAATCTTTGTTCTTTCATTACAGCTAGGACCTCGGGTCAGTCTTCGGAAATGATACGACTGTTTTGTAGCATGCACAAGCCAAAAACTCTCATCCAAGACCTACCCATAATGCCCCTCTCCTAGTTGCTTCAGATCTCGTTTGCTGCATTCTTAAGTCAGACGTGCTAGCCATCTCTCTCAAAGCAAAGTAGAAAATTGTTAATTTTAAGACAGTTTCTTCAAAATTATTTAATTTTTAGTCAAGTTAGCCTTTTCTTACTGTAGCCTATAACCTAAGCCTATTTCCTATCCTTTTAATTTTTTTACCTTTATTGGTACTGTCCCTCTCTCCTGTCTGACAGGCCTTCCCTTTCTATTAGTGGTAATTTATTTTCTTTTTTAAAATAACACCACTGGTATTTTCTCCCTTATTTTTTCTATAAGATAGCCTTGTTGCCCTACTATGTCAGACAAAGCCAAGTTGGGATTTAAACAGTGCGACAAGTGTGGACGTAAGATGCCCAACTCAGATACACATTTGTTGTGTCTACTGTTTGGACGTGGATCTTACTAGAGCTGACCGACATTTGTACTAGTTTTAGAAATTGTACACTAGCAGAACGTAATAAACTTCAAAAGGTTTACTAGACACCTTTTTCGGAGGCTCTATCTGGGTTGGAGGTCTCACCCCCTCCAAAGAACAACAAACATAAGGACAAACGGATTACTCAAGGCACCTTTTTTCAGAGTCTCTATGTGGGTCAGAGGCGTCACACCCTCCAAAGAAGAAAAAACATAAGGACAAACGGATTACTCAAGACACCCTTTTCAGAGGCTCTATCCAGGTCAGAGGTCTCACCCCCTCCAAAGACCCAAAAAACACAAGGAAAATGGATTACTCAAGGCACCCTTTTAGGAGGATCTATCTGGGTCGGAGGTTCCCCCCTCCAAAGACCAAAAAACATAAGGACAAACGGAGTCTCTCAGTTCCTGCATCTCCATCAGTTACGGAACCGAGTTGGCGCAGTGCTTCCTTGGCGCAGACCTCTTCAGCACCAGGCTTTGTGTCTTCTCCCTTGGTGCTGTCCAGGATATTCACCCCTATTTCAGCTCTGACCTCAGCACCAGTGACTTTGGTGGCCTCCTTGGATCAGACAAAGTTGAATACCTACCAAGGACAAGATACCTCCGGTGCATACTGTCTCGGTTCCGACAGCAATGTTTTCCGTCAGCACCATCTACCCTTGCTACATTGTCCGGTGGAACGGATGCTATCCCGAAGCAGTGCTTGGACCGTCCATACCTTGGTACCTAGCACGGCGACTATTTTCTCGCTGGCGCCATTTATGTCCATGGCTCCAATAGCTTCCAGTTCTGTCAGAGCTCACCTGGAGGTGGCTCCTCATGGCAAGGTGCGACCCCGGTTCCAAGGTTCTCCCTCCCGGTTCTTGACTCCCATCCCTCTTCAGGTGGGCCTGTTGTACAGGTAGTGAACTCGCAGTCAGCACCAATGACATCAGTATCAGAACCCCCCCTAGCATGCTCCTCTCCCTCTATTTCAGGACCCCGGGCACGGGAGTCACAAGAACCCCTTCTCCGGAGTCCTCCTCAGAAGACCCCACTGGGGAACTACCCTGGAAGAAACAGTGCAAGAGGAAGCACCTTGATTCACCGGAGGAATCTATCACCAAAGACACTGATTGTGGGGATCACAGTCTCCCCAGACGACATCTCATTCGGAGACATTCTCGAAATACTCAAGCAGCGGGGAGACTGGAAGTCCTATAACCCTTCTTCTGAGGAATCTGTGTTCTTGCAGGCCTTCCGTGCCTGGCCATCTACTTCCTGGGTGACCCCACCAGATGACCTTGTTAAACTCCTTGTGCAGTGTGCCTGGAAGGCCCCGGACAACATAGAACCTGTCCCTCGGAGGCCAGATAAAAATTTTATCTACACCTGAAGACCAGCCACACTGGTTCTAGCAGTTGACAGTTGATTCTATGGTTGTGGCGGCAGCCACAAAGAGGGAACTGGCAGAAGATAGTTCCACCGTCCAGCCTCCAGAGAGTCCCATACCATGGACAGACTAGGGAAACTGACCTATGCTTCAGTGACATTTGCCATTCGGTCACTGAACTATCTGCCACACTTTACTCATCTTCAAAGAGACCTAATTTCCAAAATGTCTTCCTCTTTGGTGAGGTACTGTCTGATGAGGTGCGTGACACTGTTGCCTCACAGCTAGCTACCCTTGAATCCATCTCGAACCCCTTGATGCGTTTGATATCTCACTCCACAGAGCTTCAGGTGTGGTCATGAGATGTAATGCTTGGATGCGGTTGTGTGACTTTGCAGACCCCTTCTTCCTTCGTTAATGCACCTGTCAACGAATCTGCAGTTTTTGGACCCAGAGTACGAGACACACACACACAGTGAGAAAGACAGAAAGACCTTGTCTGCTGTGGGCATATGCCTATCCAACCCCCAGAGGTGCTATCCAACCCCCAGAGGTGCTACTTCAGGAACCAGAAGGGAGAAAAGTGTGGTTCAAGAAATCCCAAGGACCTTTTCGTGACACACGGTGAACAACCCCTCCGGGAACTCATATGGAAGACGTCCCTTCTGGGGTAGAGAGGTTCCACGTAACCAGGACGCTAGAGATTCTTTCTCCGGCAGACCCCACCAGCGCTCCTGAGCAGCGGCCCAATTGCTTCCCTCTGGAAGCTGTCGGGGGTCGTTTTTCTCTGCATCTACCAGCCTAACATCTTATTACTACCGATATTTGGGTGCAGAGAATAATATCCAGAGGCTACCAAATACCTTTCGACTCAACTCCCAGACCAGTCAAACGAATCCCCAATGTACCACCCAATCGGAGGGAATTAGCAGTCAGAGATAGAAAAGCTGCTAAGGAAAAATGTCATCCAACCAGTTCCACCTGACAAGACAGGATCCGGGTTCTACTCAAAGTTCTTTTTTAGTGCCAAAAATGACAGGGGACTAGAGACCAATCCTGGATCTCAGCCTATTGAACAAATTTATCAAACCTCAAAAATTCCGGATGGTCACAATACAGTCCATTCTTTCCTTCCTAGGGAGGGATAACTGGATGTGCTCTATAGACCTCCAGGATGCGTACTACCACAAAAAGATGGAGGACTGCTCCCGGAGGCTTCTCCACTTCCGGCTGGGAGCCAATCACTACCAGTTGACAGCACTGCCATTCAACCCCCCCCCCCCCCCGAGTGTTCACCAAATATATGACAGCGGTGGTAGCTCATCTTCGACTACAAGGATTCCAAGTGTTTCCCTACCTAGACGATTGGCTCCTTACCGCTCAGACCAGGAATCTTCTAGTCCGCAGCCTCTCTTACACTCAAGCTCTTGCTCTCCACTTGAAGCACTTGAAGATTACAATCACCAAAGACAAATCTCAAATATCCCCAATAAAGAAGACACTGGAATTTACTGGAGCGGTCTTCAACATCCTGTCAAGCTTCTCTTCCCCCTCACAGGCTTTTGAAAATAAGACACCAATCTAAGACCTTCTTCCTCAGACCTATGTACCAGCACATTTTGTACTGCAACTCTTGAGCTCTATGGCAACTGCCATTACGTTAGTACCACTGGCAAAACTGCACATAAGAATCCTGCAGTGGCTCCTTACAGCACAATGGCCATTGCTAGCTCACCCACTCAACCACAATACGCCTTACAAACCACTGCAAGGAAGAAATGCTATGGTGGATGAAGCCACAAACAAATTTTTGATGTCGACCTGCCTTCCACAGCCCACGGATGCTTCTTGATTAGGGGGGGGGGCATTTCCAGGGAAAGACTGTCAGACGCACCTGGTCCGCCATGGAGGTCAACTTGCACATAAATGTCCTGAACTGATGGCAGTTCTCTTAGTGTTGCAAGCGTTCCATTCATCCATTCCCTCAAGGCCCATTGCAATTCAGTCAGACATGTCAGTCATCTGGTACATCAACAAGCAAGGCAAAACCAGGTCTTACCCAGTGTCAGGAAGCCATGAGGATTTGGCACTGAGCGATCATTTCCAACAGCTTTCTTATAGCAACACACATTCCTGGGAGTCCCAACCTTATTGCGGACAATCTTGAGCAGGAACTTCTTTATGCCTCACAAGTGGTCCCTCAACCCTGTAATAGCAGATTGGGACAAGCCTTGCTGCGACCTGTTTGCTTCCCCTCTAAACTACAAATGCAGAAGCTATTTTGCCCTGATCACCCCTCAGGGGGAACCACCGAGGGATGCTCTAACGCACGATTGGCCCCCGGATCTTCTGTATGCCTTTCCCCCAGTTTCCCCTCATCCCAAAATTTCTCCAGAAAGCTCAGAGGTTGAGAAGCAAAGTGATCTTCATTGCCCCCTACTGGCCACGTCAAGTCTGGTTCACGTTTCTATGGCCTCATCTGATTCACAGCCTGTGGATCCTGGATCATTTCCAGGACCTGTTATCTCCTCATACTCAGAGGCTGATTCATCCGAACCTGCGCAGTCTCAAGCTCACAGCTCGGTTCCTCCACTTTCAATGACTGCCAGGTTGCCCGACATCCCATCTCCTGCTCATGAAATTCTTCTGGCCTCACACAAACCTTCCATTAGAAAAGTTTATTCTAGTAAATGCACTAGGTTCTTCATTCGGGCCAAAGACCAGAACTTAGACCCTTTCTCTATGCCTGTTCAAAAGATCCTACAATACCAGACTACTCTTTTACATGCAGGAGCCTCAGCTTCAATGATCACTGTACATTTAGCAGCTATCGCTAATTTTCATAATGTTCTTGAGGATTATTTAATTATGTCATACCGCCTATGCAAGACCTTTTTAAAGGGAGTATTACATGTTAAACCTCTGGTCAAGCCTCCCGTACAACCCTGGGACTTGACTCTGGTGCTTCAGTCTCTCTCAGGTTCTCCCTTCGAACCCTTTGATTCATGTGATTTGAAATTTTTGTCATGGAAAACCGTACTTCTAGTAGCACTTACCTCAGCGAGAACAGTATCTGAGCTGCAGGCCTTGAGTGTCAAGAGTCCTTACTTTATCTTCCACAAGGATAGGATGTCCCTTTGTACTGACCCGTCTTTCTTGTCCAAGGTCATTTCTGGCTTTTCCATTAACCAGTCTATTGACCTTCTGGTTTTCTTTCCTTGGCATTCTAAGAGGGGAGTACCTTTTGCACACCCTTGATGTTCATTGGCAGCTTTGTTATTTGGACAGGACTAAATCTTCTCGGGAAAAAGAGATAAATTGTTTGTGGCCTTTGCAGGAACCAGATTGGGTAAACCTGTTTCCAAAGTGACTTTTATCCTCTTGACTTAGAAACATCATTGCCTTTACCTACCAACAGAATAAGCTATCCTTACCTTCCAGAAGGAAGGCTCATTCTAGCAGATCTATGGCTAATTCTGTAGCTTTTCATTCCAGAGCCTCTATGGATGATATGTGCAGCAGCCACTTGGACAAGACCTCATACCTTTACATCTCATTACAAATTGGATTTGACCTCCAGGGGACAAGCATTTTTTGGTTTTATGGTGCTCAGGAATATCCTTCCTTAGGGCCACCCAGGACTCAAGTAGCTGGGGACTCGGTCCTAGCTGTAATGAAAGAATAAAGATTTACATCAGATAAAGAAGTTATGTTTTACCATAACATAACATCTGTGCTGTAGATCTTTGTTCATTCATTACTTCCCGCCCTCCTTCCTTCTACCTGGACTCCTGGTGCACTTTAGGAACTCCCGGTTAGGGTATTTGCTCTGACAGAGCCTCCTACTATATTTTCTTTTACTACATCTTTTATCTAGGGAGAGCAAACTTGATCTGGAGTAACTAGGAGAGGGTTTTTGCTTGCGCAAGCTGGGAAACTGCCATTTCGGTTCAGAGGACGGAACAGAGGTCCTAGCTGTAATGAATGAACAAAGATCTACAAAACAGATTGAACGTTATGGTAAGACATAACTTCTTTTTTAGTGAGCTGAATGATCAGTTCCAAAGGGTGTATCTGTGCCTAAGCAGGCAATGGTTCCAAAGATCTGAACATGCTCGGTGCCGACGGAGAGGCTCAGAGCCAAGGTAGATACTGGAACCAAAGTGATAGTGAGCCGAATGATCTGTTCCAAAGGTATCAACATGCTTGGTGCAGAGGTAGGTACTGGAACCAAAGTGATAGTGAGCTGGATGATATTTTTCAAGTGTTGCATCTGTGCCAAAGCCAGAAATGGTTCAGAAGGTCGGTGCCGAAGAAATGCTCAGAGCTGAGGCAGCTACTGGAACTAAGGTGGTAGTACATTGGATGATCAGTTCCAAGGGCTTTATCTGTGCTGAAGCTGGCAATGGTTCCAAAGGTTTCAACATGCTCTGTGTCGACATACTCGGAGCTGAGGTACATACTGGTACCAAAATGGTTTGTCCTTATCACCAGATGGTAAAAGAGTCTGAGTGGAACCTCTTTGCTTTTAATAGGAGGGGTTGAGACCTCCGTAATAGAAAAAAGGAAGACCTTAGTACTCTTTTCAGGATTTATTTCATACACATGAAGAGGGCACTGGCTGAAAAAAAAAAAAAAAAAAAAAAAAAAAACAAAAACACAGATGTCGCACCGGAGAATGTATATAGAGAGATGTGACACACCCAAACAGTACACATAATCATAAAATAAGTCATGATTAGGTAATTTACATAAAAATACAGTTTAAATCCTGACATTCCCTTTTTTTTTTTTGACATCCTGACATGGAAAATATTACAAGAAAAAGAACAAGCCCAAGAAAGAAAAACATCCAAGTATCCCTTGGAATCCACTCATTATTGTCAAGAGTTAAAAGTAAATGGAAGAGGGAAACAACTCAGGAGAAAAAGGACAGTACCAACGATGGTACCTTAGAAGACACTGACAGTAAAGATAAGTGGGGTAGAGTAACTATTTATCGAAGGAGAGATAAAATATATAAAACCCATAGAATATAGCTCTATATCTTTAATAAAATGTTCTTAGCCGAGAGCTCTTCTGAAACGCGGCTTTACTGCTATGCAGCAAACGAGATCTAGGGTAACAGGGAGAGGGGGCATTCTGGGTAGAGACTTAGCTCGAGAATGTTTTTAGCTAACACGAGCTTGCTACAAGGCTGACTATAACCTATCAGTGATGAATAGGAAGATTAGCATTAAACAGAATAGTTACTTCTGCAGCTAAAATTAGGTGTGTACAACTACAGTCAATTAGGTAAGTAAGCACATGCTGGAAAGTTTGTGTGACTGGAGGAAGGCACAGCATTTTTTCACTTTTTTAAAAAAAATTTTGGTTACTCTCTGGGGCCAGATGGTGTTGCGTCGAGGGCCTCAGGAGGCATACCACTCAGTTCTCCCTCATATCGTAGAACATTTATCCCAGATTTTGATTCATTTTTTTGCCCCAACAGTCAATCAATAATTCCACACACAAAAGTTTCACTTAAACAATTATTTAATAACTGGCTCTGATCATGCTCCATCACTGGCTAATTCACACTACTTTTTCCATATTTTCTATCCTTCTACTACCGTAATATCTGCTCACCACTTAACCCCTTAAACTATTTACTCTTACTCCAAAGTATCTATTCTTCTACATTTCGCCTCTTCCTTTCTCTACACTCACCTGGCTCCACAGTAATTCCTATCTACTAGTAACCTCTTTCTCTTTCCTTCTCTCATCTGTTAGTATCCCTTCTGACATGTACTCGTTCACTCTATTCCTCAGGTACATTTTAAACTGAAATACACTACTAACAATCGCATTTTCAAATTTATACTTGATCCATTTGTTAGTCTAATAATACCCACGAGGTATCTTGTTGGCATTACAACTAATTTAGTAATTCTTGTATTCAAGTGTATTGATATGCTTTCATATTTTTCTTAACTTTATATTCACGTAATTTTGCTTTAATTTGTATCTGAGAAGAATTTTTGCCTTGCTTTATATCCATGTAATGTTTTTCTCCCTATGCCTTCCTCTGATGGGTTATGCGCAGTGACTTTCTCGGTAAGCAAATGTCAAATAAAACAATAAATTATTGCTCAGAAAATGCATGTTAGAGCAAACTGTGTAGTTCTATTAACTTTGCAAATGAATTGGAGTAACATTTAAAATTATTCTCTGATGTGGGCATTTGTTTATCATAGTTTGGCTTTATCTAGAATTCCTGAGCAAAGAAATTGAGAAGCGTAAAGCGTGTTGCGAGAATGTTCATATTGGCTCAGCTGGTGTGGAAGGGCTGCCAATCACTCAACTCACAAAGGAGAATTTACGTAATCCAGTTATGCTCGAGAATCACAAGGATAAAGAGAAAACAAAAGGTTGACAAAATACAGCTACCTGAAAAAAAAAAGAAAAAAAAAAAAACAGACCGCTAAAAAAGTGCATAAGTTTTCTGCTCTACCTGTGCCACTCCCCCCACAAAACTGGCGATTTTGTTAAAATGTGGTGGCTTACACTTCATAAACTACGACAATAAATACGAAAAACCTGCCAGCACGTAAATACATACATTACGAAAATAATTAGTCGCAAACCTCTCTTACTTTAGAAAGTTACATACTAACTCATGTTTCTTATTCCGTCATTTTCTCAATTTAACACTGGAAATATTTTAAAAAGGGTCCTAAATTTAAGAGGCGAGAGCTGTTTTGACACATCGTTAAAAAAACTTAAAACTCTTCGTGTTTTCTGAAGCAATAAACTACAACAATTAACACATTTATTTTACTACTTAACTAATTTTGTTCCAAGTTTTAGTACTATTTGAGAAAAGGCACAAAAAACAGCTATTCGCAAACTACTACTCAAACTACCTTAAATAAAACAAAAAAACGTAGTAAAATACTTCAAAATAATAAGTACGAAATGGCAAAAGAAAACAATGCAGCCTTTTAAACATAACACAAAAGACTACTGTTTATTACCCTTTAAAGAGTGAAGCTTTCTGCTGTAACTAGACTATAAGATGGCGGCGCGTCTAATGACGCGTCTGCACTCCCTAGCCTTTTCCTACGGCGTCGCCATTTTTCTTGCTTTTGTGTCGCACTTTCTTAAACAGCCTACACGACTCATGGGTCTTATGAAATCACGCTAAAATCGTGTGCCAATTAAAATATTGCCGTCAGTAAAAGTGAGTCGAGTCACTCCCATAAGCGCATGCGCGCGTGTGTTCATTCCGGCTTATTTTTAATTTAGAGGCGTTCTTTTAAGTGGGGATGATATTTGAGATGCACTTGGGATATCGGACTTTTCTTTGGGTGTACTTTTGGTGTAGAAGCTGCTTCCGTTCCCGACAGAGCAAGAAACACCAATTGGCCGCAGCGGGAAAGTATAAGGTGAGTTTAATCAGGGTGCTTTTATTTAGTAATGTGAAGATGTTTGATTTAAGAAAGTAATACTGATGGTGATCTATCCAGACCGATGTTAGTTAGAAGGTGTTTATTTTGATAGCAGTGGAGAAATATAATTCTTTTTGGAACGTATAAAGTGTAGTAACTTTTTTGTGCATCTTTCTTTATCTGTAGCAAATGTACATAGTCTACGGTGTTACACTTTTATATGGTAATCCGGGTGAATTCTCTGGATTTTCAAGACTAACTGCATCAACTTATTCTAGTCAGGTATTTGTTTATACTTGATCTAGTTTAAAGCATGATGGCACGTTACTAGTTCTAACTGTTTCTGTTAGAAAGCTACCACCGAGGTGACAAAGTGGGTGGACTGCACTGCTACGGTTGTTTGTAGACAATATAGAAAAAACAGTGTCCAAAATTGTGTGCAAGCTGACATATTCTGGGCCTGGTATACAGTTTAAGGGAGTATAGTGTATCGTTTGCTTCATCAGTTTTCGTTCGATGGTAATGTGCCACTATTATGCATATTTCTGATGTGCGGTTCATTACCTGCCATTTGTATTTGACAGTGGAAGTTGCAGGTGCACGGGCAGTTCATTGAGCATGACATGCCCAAAGGAAACACAGTTGTGGAAAGGTTTGACTATTACATGTCTAAGCGCTCATCTTGCTTACTGATGCTGAGTTTTTCATGTATTTCATCTTTTTATTATATTCTTTTCAGTTTAATAGTGTGTTGCATATAGGTTTTGTCGTTGTTTCTGAAGTTTTTGAAACATCTATTTAGATAACGGATAGAATTATTTGTGAATAGCTGCCATGGTCTTAGTCTTCCTTGATGTGTACACGGAGTGCCATAGTACAAAGGGACATGGGTACATTGCTGTACTAACAGAACTAGCACTGTGTGGCTTTATTAAAAAATGTCACTTCATAGTGTCATAAACCAAGAGTTTCAGTGGTCTTAGTTCTCTAGTATACTGGAAGATGTTCAGAAACTTAGAAAGTGCATCTTGTATAACACAGAACCTGAACCTTGCTTCTATGACTACTTGTGTGGCATAAAAATAAAGCTCCGTAGTTTTTTACAGGTCTGTCCTTTTTATACCAGCCTAATAACATGTAAAGTAGGTTTTGTATTAACTTTTTGAAATGATACTGCCTTCTGGTTTCCACACAATGTATTTTATTTATTTTTTTCATATTTTGTAAGTTAAACATAAAATCAAGAATGCAGCTGTGACAGTCCCATTATGAAAGCACATTGCTGCAAATGTGTATAGGTATGTGCCTCGGTGTGGTTTGGAGTTTATTCTCTGAAGTGCTGTCTGAGAAATTGGAAACTTAATTTTTTTTTGTAATCTTAAAATGTGGACAGCTGTAAAAAAAAAAAATGCTATCTTGTAGATTTTTGCTATCATGACATCCAAAGCCTATATATACTCCATATTAGTGTTATAGTACACTATGTGTGGGGTAGTTTTGCATTTAATTTTTGGGATTTATGTGCATGTGCAATCTGTATGTTTCAAGATTGTCACAAACTTATGCAGCATAATTGAGTTGTCTGCGGGGTCTATATCCAGATTATCCATCTACCAATATGTTGCATTATGCAGTTTCCAGGTTCAGGGAAGACCATAGTGTTCTTAATGCCATCTGCACGGCTACTGATGCAATATGCTCAAACAAAATAATTTTTTAACAGGGGAATGTTTTTTGAATGTCTTTAAGAGAGCATAGACTATTTGGAGATTGGCAACCATCCTCCTTTCCCCATTTTTTTGTTTATTGGGTTTGGGGTGTCGCATGAACAATAACCATTATCTAGAGCCAATGTGCACACCACTGGGTGACTGTTTGGTGGTGCTGCAATAACATGGATAATTAGCTGTGTTAGAATATTAAATGTTCCCAGTTATATCAGGTAATCTGCTCCAGTAGTGGGAACTTGTACAACTGACATTCTTCAGTTCTGCACCCCCCCCCCCAATAAATGTGTTAATGTGGTTTTGTCTATTGCTGGTACATTGTTGTGTGATCTGAGTTAGGATGTGTAAAGCTGAGGATGAAGGGAGTACAGAGTGACTTGCCCCTCCCACCTGCAAAAAATATTTGTTTTAGGTTTTTCAGTTTGTAGCCAGTGTAACTTTTGCTTGCATATGTTTCAGATCAGGTGTTAGTGTTACTAGAGTACTTCACTTTATTGAACTGTGTACTTCAAAGCAGTGACTCTATATGCAGGTGATGGTTTGGTCTAGACCAACCATCTCTCCCATAAAAAATGCAGCTGTGGAATGTTTTCAGCACTGTGTACTAGTGGGTGAAGGAAACTTAAGTTGTCAATTAAACATTAAGAAACCTTCTGTATACTGCTTTGGAAGTAATAAAAAGATGAAACCCACAAATATCGTCCCAGTTCTGGGATTGGGAAGTATTGGCTAGAAAGAGTATACATCTTACAAGTACATTGGCTTTTATTTGATCCATTTGAAGTGCATATTGAATGACTGGTGGAGTCAGTTCGGTGAAAGTGTTGCTGTGTTTTATCTTGTCACTTTACTTTGAATACCAGGAAATCAGTAGCTGGGATTGTAATTATAACATGAATATGACCTGCCATTGGTCTACATTGCAGTGACAATCATCATCTTGAAAGAAGCCTATTGGCTACTGTTAACAGCTCAAGCAGCTCTTCTGTTGTCCGTACTGTCTTACATAATAGGTACTGTCGACCCCTGTGACACAGACTAAATACAACTGGTGCAGTCCTTTTACTTTAAACAGGTCACTTTTTTATGTTAACGATGGATGAGATGAGTTGTAGGAAAATAGTAAGCAAATTGGAATGATTTTACCAGTGGATGTCCATAGTGGAAAAAGACTACTGTCTTTACAAGATTGGAGTGTCTATGGACATCCTTTACTCAGCCAGGGTTGTGTAGCTTTATGAGTGGATTTGTCTAACTTAAATGTTAACCATTTCTATGGATTGCTTGATAATTCATCTGTTTACTGTGTATAGTAGTACTTGCAATACCCACAAGGTTGCAGATAAAGGTGTAGCACTGTTGCACATAGCACGCCTCTGGAAATGTGGAAAATTTGACTTTTTTTTTTAATGACCTACTGCTGTGCATGTCAAGCTATCAAAATTAACTTAACTTTTGAAATTTTATGTAACATTTCACCATTTTATTTTATGATCTGTACAAATAAAGTTGTCTGTATGATATATCTGGCATACCTGATTCAGTTCAGATTTGAACAGTAGATAAGACAACATAATCTTCAAAATCCAGTATAAACAAGTCTCCTCTTCTGCTGTTCTGATTATCTTGAAAGGGCACTTATTACTGCATAAAATCTCAACATAAATGTTCTGTATGTTAGGGTGATTTTAAAATGTTATCCATAAAAATCTGATTGGTACTACAGTTGAAGTTGGCACCAAGAGTTGAAGATTTTTACATCTTACCCAATTCTGCTTGTTTTATGAAATAGATTTATTCCCGGACTTGAAAAAAGTTTTATCAGTCTATTTTCTCAAATAATTGGGGTAGCGGTTTTTACATTAGTTATTTTGAAAGTCTCTTAGATGCATGATGAGTATTAACTTGGCATACTTTTGGGGGGGGGGGGTGAAGAGCTCTTCCCTGACAAGTGCAATATGGGCCAGTGGATGGGAAATCGCATATTCACTCCTGGGGTGACGCCCATGTCCCTTATGGATAGAGGCTGTCTGTAATTTAAAAAAAAAAAAAATCCCACTTATTGACCATTGTTTTCCCCAGGGATAGAAAATTGGGTAAAGTCTGGGTAAAACTGGATAGGCTTGTAAGTGCTCTTGAACCTTTGGCCTAGTAATCTCCCATAAACCTAAAGTGATCATTCCATAGTAGGCAGCTGCTTACTACGGTGTAATAGTGCGTGTTGTACTGAGTTATACAATGACTGCTCATTCTGCTCAGAAAGGAGAATGCTGATTAGACAGCCCAACCAGCATGCCCATTGTAACTTGAGCATATACCAATAGAGAAAAAAAATGCCTCTGAAGTACCATTGACCGGCCAGACTATGTTGGCATATGCTGGGTTACAGCAAAACATGAGAAAAATCAGGTATGTTTTTTAACTGGCAAAACAGAAACCTGCTTTGTTCCTTGTGCTTTTTTGCTGTTAGTCATAAAATCCTGACTTTAAACATTAATAAAAAAAAAAATTCTACATTCTCTTCTCTGTTACTTCTCCTGTAGTGATGTACTGTGCAAGAGTGGGAATGCAAGTTCATGTGTATTTGCAGTATATTTTTTTTGGGCGGGGGGGGGTGAGGCATCAAAGTGACGAGGCTGTGAACATTTCATACAAGTTATAGGCCAAATGGGTGATTGCGCTTAGTGATTGAGGAAGAGGAACTGGTCAGTACTTACTCCAAAACACTGCAGGATGCTGATGTTAGGGGGGGGTGGTATGTGATTGTTTACTGGCAAGTGCCTTCTGTACTTTATAACAATATGCACAATGTTTGTAGCAAGTACGATTGTATGTTTTGGCGTTCTTTTAAGTGGGGATGATATTTGAGATGCACTTGGGATATCGGACTTTTCTTTGGGTGTACTTTTGGTGTAGAAGCTGCTTCCGTTCCCGACTGAGCAAGAAACACCAATTGGCCGCAGCGGGAAAGTAAATGATTGGCTGTTTTACTTTTACTCTTGATCACAGAAGATATTAAAAAGATGCTTGTGAACATTACTGTAGCTAAGGTCTCTGTGTTTTTCTTTTTGTAGCATAATAAAAGGCATGTATATATTAAATTTGCAGTAGATGATATTGCAGTTTTTGACCAGTCAAGCTGACAAATCTCATTTGGCTTTATAGCGACCCGGTAAGTAACAGCCCCCATCCAAAGCTGCCTTTCTAAATCCAAAGGAAATATTTTGGCAGAAATGTTTTGCTAGATTATTTGAACCCTGAGACTTGAAGAAATCTACTCCACAATATTTCTTGCCGCCCTACATGTAGGGATCGTTTCCATGCAGTTGGGTTTAACATTTTTGTGAATTGTTATTTCGTTGAAATGTGACTTGCCAGATTACAGTGGGCATAGCCCAAATGAAATGTACAGGAACAATGACATATGTGGAAATGCTGTGCTGTATGTAGAAAGCAGCCCCACTTGCTTCTAAGAGGCAGTTTGTAAGTAGTATACATATGGCTTGGTAGTAGTGTTTAGCTCTGACTTTTGACTTGTGCTTACTGTCACTACTTTTAACTGAACTGAATGTCAGTTGATTTGCTTGATTTTGTAGCACTGCATGAGGATGAAATGAAGTACTGATACTGTATGGTGTACTTCCTTGGAGATCTGACTAAATGCTTATTTCAGCAACTGTAAAATGGTGCCAGAGCACAAAGAGAAATGGTAGGATATGGATTCTCCAATGGTGTCTTCTCTCTGAAGAGCAATTTATTTTGTAACTGTGGAGAAGTGGTACTGATGGATTTGTTAAATGGGATTGCTTGATAAATCTGCAGTTAGACTTCCCATTGAAACATTGTACTTAAGAGTTATATCTGTAGCTGGGATATTACATTTCAAATTTATTTTCTACAGTTTTGGTTTGGGAAATGAAGAACACTGCAAAAAGAACGCAAATAAAAATGATTAAGTGAAATATTTTTAATACAGGAGTCTACCTTTTTGCAGGTTGTTTATGTACTTCTTTCCTTTAAGATTCATATAAGGGTGTTGGTTACACGTAATCCACTCTCTCCACCAGAAGATACTACTTTTGGTCTGTTAAAATTTGTATATATGTAAATTTTTAGTTGGGCTGTAAGGGAACCCCCGCCTTACCTGAGCTATAAAGCTATGTAGAGGATTCCTTAAGTAAAGTGGAGAGTAATTGTTTCATTGCTAACTCTTAACTAGATTATCACCCAGTATCTGTCCCAGTTTACCTATTTTCCTGTCAAAAGTGTGCCTAATGTATATAGCCTCATATTGTATAATCACCCTTGTTCTCTGCAGATGTTCTCTTCATAGTTCTAATTTTCATATTTATTGCCCATTATGAAGCAGTGTTTTAACCCCTGTATGCTTTAATTATAAACTTGTCATTCTAGCATAACACCCTTTAGAATTTTCTAATCCTTGCCAGCTATTTAATATAAATATATCTTTAGGAAAAACGGTGATCTAATCTGCAGTGTGTACCACTATAAAATGCTGAATGAACAATGAATATTAAATGTCAGAAATTGCTTAATGGTACTTCAATTGTATTAGTCGCATACTTTTGCTGTTTTTAAGCAGCTAGTTGTATTGAATTAATGGCAATCCATTGGCTTACACTAAAAATGAGCCACAACCCAGAAATGGAAAAATAAAAACATTGCCATTTAAAATGCCCCCTAAACTGCAATGATCAAAACCTGGTGTACAGTTTTGCCCCTTCTGTACGAAGCAACCTTAGACAGGATCTGTACAGTACACACAAGACTTGCACATAAGGCTGATCCTGCTACTATTTTGTTACCTGTTAATGGAAAAGCTGTGCCCTTCACATACTTTCCTTGTGTGCTAAATGGTTAATCTAAGATTGTTTTGTTTTATAAAAGTGATCAGTCCTTTCCTGGTACTATTGCTAGCAGAAGAGACTGGTTCCTACTGTTTTTGCAGTACATTCTCTCTTGTAAATGTGTTTTTATAATGCTGTTGATGATACTACAAAGACTGACCTCTCTGGAGTTGAGTCTTAAAATGAAGTCTGGGGAAGATTATGGAATGCTGTTACCATACAGATCTCTCTCTTTAATTTGTCACATGGTGGTTTGTCTTGAAAGACAAACTAGACAAGCTTATGCAGGTGGGTATATACTGTCACTCCTCAAAGCCAGAAAATGTAAGAATTATAGGTAGAGTTTTCTCAAAATATTTAAAATGAAAGCAGTTCAGCAGCAATTCCAGTTCATGTAAAGAAATGTTTACTGGTTACACGATTCACGGTGTCAAACCTGTGATTTATTGGGTTGATTTAACCTGTACTTTAGGTGTAGCATAGAAGGCTGAGACAGCAACTATGAAATAGTTTACTGGGGTAGTATTCCCTGTTTTCAGAAGGGGGCAATTCCATTTAGACATAACACTCCTCAGTCTCTCTCTGAAAGTGTATTCAGGGTGCTGGAAAGGAGACTTGAGTAGCTGAGCGTATGAGTTAGGACTGCTGCAAGATTTGTGTGTGTGTGTGTGTGTGTGTGTGTGTGTGTGTGTGTGTGTGTGTATTTACCCTTGGAGAATGCATGTGGCAATAACGTACTCGCCTTTCCTTTTGTCAGTAATATCCCTGTCTTTCAGAGGTGCTCTCAGCTTTCTGTGCAATTCTTGAATGATATATGTTGGTCACAACACCCAGCAAGTATTTTGGGGGTAGTGGCACAACAGTGCAGGGTCCAAGGGCTGCTGCTGTTTGTCATTCTGTGCCTTTGTTTCAGGATTGAGATTTTGTTGTTTGTGTTGGCATTTTAAGTTGAATATGTTCATGGAGGGTAGAGAACTCCCTCCAAGGGTATGCCCTGCTGCTTCTGTGTATGAATCTCATAAACTTGTTAACAGGGCATAGCCAAGGCATGAAGATGACCCATTTTGGTGTTGAGGATTCCACATTTATATTTAATAGGCATCCTATCTTGGGTTCAAATTTTAATGTGCTTTCCTGTGTGCAAGCCGGTATTACGCTCACTTAAGCTTGAAGTGGTTAGAATGCACATCTGCACCAACAACTTGTAGGTTATGGTTCTTATCAGAAAAGAAGGTAGATCTCTGCAGTTAAGCGAGAAACATATGCCGCAAATGGAAGTGTAAATTGAGTCTTGCTTACAACTGAAAGTACAGGGAAGCTTGAAATTGATTTAGCAGTGCTATAGGCATTGTACTAGACTGAAGGGCTTTGATTGTTGACTAATATTGTAAAGCTCTTAATTAACTGATGGTCAAGATTCCCACCCATTCTGTGGTTATGAGCTTTGGTGACCTGAAAGGCTACAGTCATGACTGCAAGTAGCACAGGTAGTATTCCTTTGCAGGGATACCATTTCACTTCCCATGATGTAGTAGAAATACTACAAAGATGACTGCTGTGGAGTTGAATCTTGGACACTAGTAGAAAACTTCAGGCTAGTCCCTGCATATGTTGGGAGGAATTTCATCTCTCAACTTGTCTGGGATCACATGGGGATTCCTGTGGAGCAGCTGAATGTTGCTTGGTGCCATGTTTAGTCTGTTGCCATTGTTCCCCTGATCTCCACAGGTAGAATAGGCAAAAGTATCCATTCATGCTAGCAAGTTGCAGCTGACTTCTGTGCCAACCTTTGGTATAGCTGCCATCTTCTGTGAAATGTTACTAGTCGGGGAACGGAAGTAGCTTGCTACACTTCTTCCATATTTTTCTCTGTCTCAGTCTTGGTCTCTGAGACTTGCCAATTTACCTACTTCATGTCTTTAGGAGGTGAACCTTCTGACCACAAAAATTTTAAAAATTATGTTAACAGCCTTTGCCATGGGTGGGTGACTCTGCTGTGGCCATTTGCACCTCTGACAGCACCTTTTCCCCAGATCCCTCTGGTGTAACACCTACAGCCACATCATCTTAGACTGTTGGGTCTCCTCATTGGCAAGGGAGAACCACTCTTGTTTGTGGGAGAAGGTTTCCATGTTAGAATGTTGTGCCCATCCCTGAGGAAGCAGCAGTAGTAACACGGTTGGCCTGCTTTTGTTGTCTCCCCTTCCTCCATCAAAAAGAAATGAAAAGCTAAGCATGTATCTACTTCTCATATTTCTTTGGCTGGGAGTAGTTTACTAGGTTTGGCTTAAGGTTTAATTCTGGCTGTTGATCCTTCTTGTAATGTAGTTTCTGATAACAGAATGAGGGGTTCCTCTTTTCCGGAAGAGTTTCAAGATTCTGAATTTGAACAGGAAGATGCAGAGACCTCAGATTTCTGATTTCAGACTAGGAGGAGACTGAGCTCAGTTTCCTATTTACCCTGTAGGGGCGTCTCTTTCTCTGACACTATTGCTAGAATGTGGCAGTGTTTTCTGTGAGAGAACTGCGGTTTCACTGTTCCTCAAACAACTAGAAATGGTTACAGAAGGATTTTCTAGAAACTACACCCATTCCTCCTTTTCTGTCTGCTGCAGAGGATGTGTGAGACTGCCAGCAGTTTACATGCGTCAGCCAACTGACCTTTAAAAAGGCAGATAGGATGCATAACATTTCTCAGTCTTTTAAATTTATGTACATTATTCCCAAAGCTGACCCAGCAGCTGTAGCCTTAAGCACTTGGGTAGCAAAGTGATCATCTAGTTAATTCCAATCCTATTCTTTCTGATAAGAATGGGAACATTTGTTTATGGATATGGGGGGGGGGGTGTATACTTCGTAAGTACACGTGTTAATTTTTTTTCCCCTAACAAATTCTGAAAGCATGATGAATGTGATTTTTTTTTTTCTGCAGTTTCTTCTAGTGAGGAAAATCTGCTTTAAATAACTTTTTTTTTTTTCTACTGCAAAGGCCACTACTGTGTGTTTGGTTTACTACTTCCATGAGTATAACCGCCGATACTTGCATGGCTGCAGTCTTAGAAAATCCCAGATGGTGATAAAAATGAAATTTTAAATCTCTGTCAAAGGGAGAGTTTAGTGTTTGGTCCCTCTGCTGCAGAGGTGATCAAAACGTTTGAAAGGGGCAGGTTGGTCCGATGAATCTGACTTTTTTCATCCCTTTTCCAAATTGTCCAATTGATTATTTATTTATTTATTTATTTATTTATTTATTTATTTTTTTTGTTATTTTCTCATCCAGATTTTGCCCCCAAAAAACAGAATAAATGGTCTCAAAGTTCAGGTATAAAGATGTTTTAAGAAGAGATATTAGCAGTTTTACAAAAAGCCTCTCGCCTCTGAAAACCAAGGGCAGTCCAAATCTGACTAGTCAAGAGACCTTATGACCTCTCTCACCCTGGTCCCTTTTTCTTACAGAAAGTCTGAATCTCTCTTTGGCAACAGATTTTCATACACATGGGTTCTGAAAGTCGTTCGTCGGGGTAACAGATATATAGTGGGAGGAAATGCCCCCTTTCGAGGGGGTCATTCCTCATCATCCAGATCAGACTGTCTTGTTTCTACCTGTTTATCACATGATGCCCCAAGGAGTAATAGAAACATTTCTTCTTTCCCAGGTGGGGAAGGGTCTTTATTCAAGGATGTTCCTATTGCCAAAGAAAATGCTTGGAGAAAAGTTCTGCATCTTTCCTAAACGTGTTTGTAATAGTGCCCAAATTGAAAATGTTGTCACTTCTCAACCTGTTGCCCCTTCTTCCTCTTTCAAGTTTCTTGGTAGCACCAGACTTAAAAGATGTATTCATTCAGACGTCTCTGAACATTTTTTTGTCCATCTGTCCGGATCACGTCATCCGTTCACTGCCTTACTATTTGGACTATCCACTACACCAAGAGTGTTCAGTGTCTAGCTCCAGTTATAGCTCATTGCAAGCTACAGAGTATCCACATATTCCCATAATTGGATGGTTTTTTTTTTTAGCTTTGCCAAGTCTTTCTAATTTTTTCAAAATGTTAGGAATCTCTCTTGGGTGAGAGATTTTTACACATAAGCTGGCATTCCAGGAGAATGTTCAAAAGTCCTTCTCGACTCCTCACACAGGATTGTGTTCCTGGAATGCCATCTAGACACCTTAATTCAAAGCTTTCCTTCCGCAGGAAAACGTAAGTTATTGTTTAGATCTGTTCCTAAGGTTTTACACTCAGACTTTGACACTGCCAGGGAATTGCTCAGGATTTTGGATCTCCCCTATCCCTTCCTGCCCTAAAGCACTTTGTCACCACAAATGGTTTGGGCTTTGCTTGGGGAGTTGTTTCAGGAGAGATAAAAGTGCAGGGGGGGGTATGGGACACAAAGGACAGACCCAAGCACATAAGTATCAAGGAAATGCTTATACTGATCAAGGCAGTCAATCCTCTGAACCGTCTTTGGTTCCCAAGACCTCAAGTGGTTACAGACGATACCCCTCGTGGTATATCAGCAAGCAATGGGAAACCAGGGCATATCCCCTTTCCAGGCTAGCCATGTTAGCTTAGGGTATACCTTCACAGTACAATATCCCTGTACAGGCATCCTGCATTCCATCAGAGCAAAACTTGTGTAGCAGACAGGCTGAGCAAGTTGAGGATAGACCCTTGCAGATAAACTGGATTAGGGCTCTTCCAAGATTTGATCCTTCTCTGGGGAGTTCCTCTAGTTCATAGGTGTGTACTTAGGCTAATGACCACTAGGGCCCTTTTTAAGCCTAGCCATACATCCCAGACCTAAAGTTGTGGTACCCTTGGTTTTTCTTTCAGGGCCCTGATGACAGTTATGTACTGGCTGTGCATGTCCATTAGAGACATGGGTGCCAAACAGGGATGAATTTCTTGTTTCTCCAGTTGTCCAAGTTCAACTTGAGTTGGCTAAGGGCAGAACTCTGCTTTACATAGATGAGAAACCTGTTCCTGAGAAGGGGTAATCTGTGGGATACATGCCTGTCTTTTTCCAACAGGTCCTATTCACATCACAGGCAAGATTTGTTTTTAGAATGGGTAATTCTGGTGCTGTAGTACACCTTTTTTCCTCCTGTCTGAAGAATCAACTGTCAAGAAAGCGTATAATTGCAAAGTACCTTCTAAAGGTAGGGGAAAACAGCTCTTATACTTACAAAAAAAAAAGCATCTAAACAGGCATGTCCAAGGGTCAGCTTCTGGTGAATCTGGTCATACTGGGGCAATGCAGCAACTGCCTCATGTACACATACCACCTTCTCCTCCTACCACCCAACACTACAATCTGCGAGAGATGCACTTACATAGGCAAACTGGAAGCAAAGCTGTCTCTGGCCAAGATTGTGGTACAGTCAAGAGAAGGTCAACACCTGCACTACACCTCAAGCAACTCATAGCCCTTCAACACCCACACATCAACACTAAACCCACATATGCGGAGGCCCTTAACATTAACCTGCCCAAGCAACAAGGACCTCCGAAGCTGAAATACAAACTAACACCAGTCACAACCAAAGTGACACAGCTCACAACACCAGTGTGCCACCCAGCAATGGCCCCTAAGGCAAGACAATGTACCCAACACTTAGTCCTAGGTGACTGTATAGTCAGGCACATTGTCCCACTCACCAGGCTGAACAAGGAGAAAATTACAGTCATCTGCCTGTCGGGTGCCAGGATCCGCCACATAACGCATGCGCTCAAGTCACTCCACAACGAGTACAAATATGACTCATTGTCCATGCTGGAGTGAATGACTTGAGACGTACCTCCCTGGACTACATGAAGAGAGACATGGAAGAGCTCTCGGATCATGTGGCCCAGGCAGGTATGACCCTTGCCCTGAGTAGCATCCTGCCTTTGCCTAGAGTGATACCACTGTATAAGGACAAAATGATTGACTTCATCAAAGGGGATCCAGTATCGGTCAGTATCATGTCTGCCTGGGAAGACATGATCGACAAACCACAGTGCTTTGCCAGAGATGGTCTGCACCTGTCACCCCTGGGATTTAGGTTACTGGCTAATGCTGTTGCCACCCCTATAGTGCTTTTTTAGGCAAGGTTCAAAGGACAAAACTGCCACCTTGACGGATACAAGCATGCAAAATCTGAAGGTAATGCTACTCAATGCTAGAAGTCTAAACCTCAAAATGCACTCTCTCGAAGCACTCCTAAAAATGGAGAACATCGATATCTGTGCAGTAACTGAGACCTGGTTTAAGGCTCCAGAGAGCATCCCTGCAATACCAGGCTACAACTCTTGCCACACTTTCCAGCCACAAAACCAAGAACGAAAGACTAAAGGTGGAGGAGTGTCCATATTCACACTTCCAGTGTAGTTGCCCAACACAATGCATCTGAAATTCTCCAGGTGCAACTAATGCTAGGTAAGACTGCAATCCAAATTGTAGCTTGCTACAGATCCCCCACCATGCCCCAAGATTCTCACTACACCTTTCTAAACATACTGGAAAATATTAAGATACAACCAAACACCCTAATACTGGGTGATTTTTAACTACCTTGCCATTAACTGGGAAAACTACTCTGGTATCAACTGCTTTTCCCAACGGTTCTTGGAATTCATAAATTCCAACGCCCTGGATCAGCTAATCCATTGTCCCACCAAGGGCTCCAATTTCCTAGACCTGGCCATTACCAACATGGGAGATAGATGCTCCACACCACTGGTCACCCCCCTCCTCATTGGTCAGGTCTGACCATAAGCAAATCACCCTTGACATCCACCCCCCCCCCAGTAAGGAAACCTCCTTAAACTTCTCCAAAGCCAACTTCATGCTACCGAAGTCAGAAGTGACAAACTTCATGACACCCATGCAGACGGAATCTAAAAGTTCGATTGCAGAATCCTACACTAAGGCACTGTACGAGCACATCCACTCATGCATGAATCGTGCCATCCCAAATAGAGCCAAGATGCTCTCCTCCAAAAAAAAAAAAAAAAAAAAAAAAGGAAGCCAGTCTAGTGGTTCCCTGCTGTAAACAAACTATATAACTGAAGAAAGAAACTCTTGCAGAAAAGAGGATTAGGTTCATAGGTAGGTACTAGGCTATCTGCCCTGGGGCCTATACAAGCCCAGCCAAAAAGATACCCTGGCTTTTGCCACCCAAGAAAATTTATTTTCCTGATCCACAGAGGTGATCCCTGGGGGTGAATTTCCTATTTCCCATCCAATCATCAAAATTTTTCTTGAGTGCTAATGAGGAGCTTTGTTTGATGTAGATAGGTAGTTTATTCCAGAGTATGGGGTGTCTCTGGGACGGGAATCTATCCCTTCGGCATGTTCTGTTTATTGTGGTGACCAGGTCTAGGTCCCTAGAGCGTGCAGCTCTGAGGGAAAATCCCAGGATGCAAAACAGACTCCCTCACCAGCCTCCGTAAGAAGCTGAGATCCCTCATAAAATCCTCAAAAGCTAGTTATGAAAATAAAATTGCCAAAGATTCCAAAGACAACCACAAGGCATTCTATAGTTATGTCAAGAATCTAAATGGCAATGCTCAGATCTGCTCTGAGCTTCAACAGAATGGCATTAAATATACTGATCCCAAGGATATTGCCAATATCCTGGCAGATCGAATTTAGTGCCAACTTCACCCCCTAAAGGGTCTATCTCAATACCAAAAGATTACCAAATTCTGGTAATCATGGCCACACAGGTAGAAACCACACTCTCCAAAGCTAAGAATACAGCATCCATGGGACCAGATGACATCCCAGGCTGCGTACTACATGAACTACAAAATTAACTGGCACCTCACCTAAGTGTCATGTTTAATCATAGCCTCATCTCAGGCTTCGTGCCCACTGAGTGGCACACAGCTACAGTTATCCCACTCCACAAGGGGGGATCCACCTTGGATCTCTGGAACTACTGTCCCATCAGTCTGAAGAGCCTGATCTGTAAGGGCACGGAACGCACTATCATGGAACTTTTAAACAAAGACATTGGCAACCTTCAAGCAATGGACCCCACCCAGTTTGGGTTTGTGAAGGGCCAGTCATGTCTCCTGTACCTGACTGACTTCTGCAAATCGGTCTCCAGAGCTGTGGGCGAGGGTCCACACAGCCTATCTGGACCTCACCAAAGCCTTCAACACCATCCCCCACTCTGGAATCATAGATAAACTTACTGAGCTGGGCATAAATCCTACGTCACTCGACGGGTTGCCAACTGGCTTACTGACAGAACCCAGACTGTAAAAGTAGCTGACTCCAAATCCAGCGCCAGACAAGTGGAGTACCTCAGTCCTGGGACCACTCTTGTTTGGCATCTACTTTTCTGAAGTACAGGCCAGCACTAAGGGACTCTGGCTAACAAAGTTGGCAGATGACTGGGAGCCATTATTGAATCCCCAAATGATGTGGATATTCTACAAAATGGCCTTACAGAAACATATGCCTGGTGCCAGAGCCATGGGCTCAAGCTTAATGCCAAGAAATGTATAGTTATCCACTTTGGAAAAAAAACATGTACCCATGAATTACCGCATAGGTGACAGCACACTAAACTTCGAAAGTGTGATGAGAAACTTAGGGTCACAGGTCGACAGTGGTCTCACTTTCGATAACCACATTGCCACAACAGTCAGGAAATCCTTCTAAGAGCTTTTCCTCCAGAAAAAAGGAGGTCATTGTCCCACTGTACTCATCCCTCATTAGACCCAATATAGAGTATAATGCCCAGTTTGGTATGTACCTCAAGACTTCTGCAACAGCTGGAAAGGCCACAGAAATACCTCACTAAAAGAATCACAGGCCTAAAGCAGATGCCATATGCTGACCGTCTATATATAAAAAAAAAAAAAAAAAACTCCAGCTATACTCTGGCATATCGTCTACTCAGAGGTGATCTCTTCTTACCATACAAGGCCATGTCAAACCCTGAGCTGTTGGGCATGCTCCACTTAAAGAAATCCCAGTCCTTCATAGCCACACGCTCCAGGGATCTAAACCTTGTCATCACAATGAACAAAACATGCTGGAGGGATAGGTTCCTGACCCGGAGACTCCCCATACTCTGGAATAGGCTGCCCATACATGTCAAGCAGAGCGCCTCCTTGGCCCTATTCAAAAGGAACCTGGATTGGATGGGAGGTAGGAAATTCACCCCGGGGATCATGTCAGTCGCCCTGCTAGACAGAGAGGTAAATATTGTGGGAAGAAATCTCCAGGGAATTGTTATGGCTAGGTTTGAATCGGCCCTAGGGCCGATAGCCTAATACCAGCCTATGAACCCGTAAGATTCTCTGGAAGATGGGGGCTTTTTTTTGTTTTTCCTTGGACAGGAGTGTGTGTTTATGCTTTTTCACCCTTTCCATTAATATCCAAGGGACTTCTGTAGATTTAGAGTCCCTCAAGATCAATGTGGTGACTTCCTTCTGGCCCAGACAACTGTGGTTCTCCCTTCTTTTGGAAAAGGTTGGGGACAGTTACTACAAGCTTCTTCGTTCCTCCCTTATCCAATTCAAGTGCAACGTGGACATTTGGATGGCAAACTGGAAATTCATCCCTGGTTTGGCACCTATGTCTCTGATGCAAACAGGTAATTTGTAAATGGTTCATCTCCCAGGCCCATGCTTACTTATCAAGGGTATTCAAACTTGTCAGAGATTTGGGGTGTATGGCTAGGCTTAAAAAGGCCCTTGTGGTAATTGGGTTCATAGGTATTTACTAGAGTATGGACAAGAATAGGGGTGGTTGATCCACCCTAAACTAATCCTCTTAAGTTGGCTGCCTGGATGATATGGTCTTAATTCCTTTTACACACCTGTTTACTGAGGATGTTCATCGGGTACTAATGGAGGCAAGAAGGCCTTCTACTAGAAGATTTTGTATTATCAAATGAAAAAGGTTTGCTAGTTTGTGCTAACAATGTAATCTGCACCCATTCAGACCTAGTTCTCTGGTCTCACAATCTTTGTTAGTTACTATCCTGAGGCCTTTCTTATTCCTCTGTCAAGGTTCATTTATCATCCATTTCAGCATGTCTTCCCATGTATCCTCTTTTTCAAAGGAGTCTCCTGTCAAAATGTTTTTGAAAGGAGATTTGCTTAAGAGGCCTCCAAGAAAAGCAGTGGCCCCTCCTTAAGATCTTAGATTTTGTGTTAAAGAAGTTAACACTTGCTGTATTTGAACCAGAAAATCTGGTGGACTTGAGGTTCTTAACGTGGAAACAGTTGTACTGATTGCTCTGATATATGCAGGAAGGGTATCAGAGTTGCAAGCTCTTATGGTGAGTTACCCCCCGATCTCTTTTTTTTTTTTTTTTTTTAGAGGGCGAGAGTTTGAGAACTAACCTTTTTATGTCTGAAGTGTTATAAGAGTTTACTTTTAAGCTAAACCGTGTCTCCCTGCCTTTCCTTGAACCTAAAAAGGAGTGAGAGAATACTCCATCTTGGATGTCCACTGACAACTTGGGTACTAACTTGACAGAAGTAAATCTTTCAGATATTTGGATAAGCTACTCCTTTCTTGTGAGAAGGGACGACCAGTGTCTAGAGAGACCATCCCTAAATGGCTTTCTAAGGCTCTCCCTTTGTGTTATACTCACAGTAACAAAACTATTCCAGATAGGGATGAGACCCACACTTCTGGGGCTGTATATATTTTGAAAAGGGTTTGATTCTAAAAGTATTCTAGAAACTGCTACTTGGCCCTCTGTTCATTCTTTTACAAAACACTAAGCTTTATTCCTTCTCTAGGTCAAGATCACTAGGACCAGTCTCCAGGGGCTCCTGCACTCCTCGCCTTCCACCTTCCAAATATAGTTTAGCTTGGGTAATCTACTTGAATAGTTTTGTTTTGTGGGTGTTTTATGCCAGGGTGTGGACATTTATTTTTGTTCATAGCATTGCCCTTTCGGGGCTCGGCCTCCCTCTCTCTAAGAAGGAAAGCTCTGAAGGGCTTCATGTTCAGGCTCGTCTTTTTAGATGGCTCGGCTCCAGATACTTGACAGTTCGGGCATGTGAAAGTTGCCCTGAAGCTTTGGAATCTGTTCAGCTGTTATCCTTGGCTTGATTAAACCAATATAGCCAAAGCTACTGCAGTAGTGATCATTTGAACATCTACTGTTCTGGTAAGTTCAGCTTTCTTGCAGCTGGAGAGTAAAACTCAAAAATATTTTTTAAAGTTCACTTGGGTGATTTTAAAATGTAGTTTAATATTGCCATGAATGTAATTTTAATTTTTATTATGAAAGATTGTACAAGTTCAGATATTTCCGTGAATCATACATATTTAAATAGAGTATTTAGGTATATAAGGCGTTCAGAGACTACTACCTCTAGTAGTTTAGTGTAGGGTAACATTTTTGCTACCATCTGGGTAGATGTAGAGTACCCAGAAGGAAGAGCTGTAAAAGTGCCCCATTTAAAGGTTATCTATTTGGCTAGCGGAGAGTGCATAGAGAGGTTATGGGATCTGATTATAAGTTGGTAAAAAAAAAAAAAAAAAATTGTTACTGTCCTAGGGAGAGTAAAGAGCTCATGGGTAAACAGCTGAAGTTTGTTCTTGGAATATTCCTAAGGGAGATATTTAGTGGTGGAATTAGGATCTTTGGATTATACACTTTTTTTCTAAAGTTTTGTAAAAAAAAAAAAAAAAAAAACCTATACCTTTTAATAACGGCCTTGGGTGTTAATTTTTCAGCCGAAGGCTAACATCACTGTTATATGCTGTCCCTACTTCCATTGTGGAGGATAATTCTCCACATGGTCTAAAATCGGTATCATCATGCTTTGATGGACTAAGTCCCATTCTTTTGAAAATTTCTGAAACCACTGATTGGTAAATTGGGTACCATTGTCAGAAGTAACTGTGTGTGGACTACCATGGAGTGAGAAATGACATTTCAACTTGGTGATGACGACAGTGGTTGTTAGATTAGGTAGTAAATCAATCTCGAACCAGTTCAAATGAGAGTCTACCAGCACTAAGTAATGCCAATTTGTTCCACTCAAACATATCGGTGGCTACTGTTGACCAAGTTTGTTCAGGAACATGACTTGGCTGAAGTGGTTCTTTTTGCAAATGCGTTTTTGTACTATTGCATACTAAACTATTGGAAAGTACTTTTGTCAGTGTTTTTGTTTTCTATTTATTTTTAGAGAAGGCCAATATACTACAGTAAACTCTTAGTTAACTGGCACCCATGGGGATTGGTAGTTGCTAGAGAAGTCTAGTTTTTGGTTGCTTGATGGCTACTATTAAAAATAGACCTGACAAATACTGTACCCTATACCATACCGTAAACACTGTATTGATTTGATTTTAATATTGAAATACAGTAATTAAAAGCCTGGCTGGAATAATATTTTAAACTTTTTTTTCTGGTAAAAAGCACGGCACGCGGAATGGTTTTCATTGGTGCTCTGAGGGGATTGGAATTGAATATAGAGCGACAGAATATGCATGTATGAAAGCAGAAGTGAAATTGTGTGAGAGATGGGAGCGATGTATGAAAGCTGAAGAGTGTGTGTTCTGATGCAGACTGAGTGTGGAGCGAGTGTTGACATTTTAGTGTTTTGACTTGACTTATTTTGGTTTGAGTTGTTCTCAGGATGGGGAGAAAAGGAATTAAGGAATTCTTTTTTTAAAACTCAAAATGTAAGGTATGTTTCTGCCCGGGGAAAACTAAGTACAATATGTGGAAACACTGAAAATTTTCATACTGTACTGTATTTCTTTGGATGTATATACATATATATATTTTTTTTCTGGTTGCTTAAGTTCTGGTCAGCTGAGAGTTTACTGTAGTCCTCTCACCCTTCTTTTGGTAGATTCGGAACCTGGGTGACCACGATGGAAAATGTGGATATATTCATGTAAGGAAGCAGGAACAGCAATTTTAGGAGCTTTGGAAAAATGCCATCGTCCATCAACAGCTCATCTCTGTAAGGAAAATAAGTTTGCACATCAGGTGGTACACTAGATTGCTTTGACTGCCATCCAACATTTTAATGTAGTGGTTGAGCTTTAGCAATATTGGTTCAGTCTTTATATGATCTCTCTGCTCAAATCTGGTGGTAGAAAAATTACACACTTCCATGACGTCAGTCAAAATTCTCTGCATTAAGCTCTGCTGTCATGTTTCTGGGCAATCTGGGTAAGGTATCAGCAAGATAAAGAAGTTTGCCTTTTGTATAGACCATTTTGAAATTGTACTTTTGCAATTTGATCATTCTTTGGAATCTCGCTGGAGCTGAATGCACAGGCTTCTTTAAAATGGTGACTAGAGGTTTGTGATAAATTTCAATCTGAATAGCTCAACCATAAATATAATCATGAAATTTTGAACATGCAAATACTGTTTCCAAAAGTTCTTTTGAGCATATTGTATTTCAGTTTGGGTAAGAGATCTAGATGCATAGGCTACTGGTCTGCCTTCTTGAACAATAACTGTGGCAAGACTAAATTTTAAAGAATCACTGAAGAGTGACTGGTTTATTGACATCATAGTATCTTAATGTAGGTGGAGTGGCAGTCTTCTGCTTAAGATCTTCAAATGCTCTCTGGTGCTGTTCCAACCAAGACCATGTAAAATATGTGCGTGTCAGCTCTGTCAAAGATGCTGCCAACTCACTGAAGTCTGGTATAAACTTGCCTAAGTAGTTGACCATACCAAGAAAATGTTTTAGAGCCTGAACATTATCTGGTGCTGGCATCTCAAGAATGGCTGCTTGCTTGGATGGGTCTGGTCTCAAGCCAGTGCTAGTAAATAAGTGACCTATATATGTAACTTCTGGTAGTCTGAATTTGCACTTAAAAACTGAGCTTCAAGTTCATTTCACATGCTCTGCCTAGAACTTTAAGGTTTCTGTCGTACTCTGCTTTACTATAGCCTCCAACTAATAAATCTGCTATTGTGGCACAAGGATAACCTGAAAAAAATTTGCTCCATTGCACGCTGAAAGACTTCACTTGCAGAATTTATTCCAAATAGCATCCTGAGTAATCTTTATCTTACAAATGGGGTATTGAAAGTAGTCAGTAATGAAGATTTGCGATCAAGTATCACTTGCCGAACTGAACATTTTGCATCCAAAACAGAAAAAACAATGGCATTCGGTATTAAGGCTGCGACTTCCTCGACTGTATGCATAGGATGATGCAGTCTCTTTAATGCATTGTTAAAATCTCATGGGTCCGTGCATGTTTTGATTTCATCTGAGGCTTTTTTTTTTTTTTGTGGGCTGCTACCATAGACGACACCCATTCATTTGGTTCTGTAACTGGAGAAATTACACCTTAAAACATTTTATCCAACTGAGCCTTGCCTTTATCCTGCATAGCTTTTGAAACTTTTCTTGCTGGCCTGATCACTGGACTGACCGCTGGGTCTAACTTCATAGAATACACAACTGGAAGTTTACCTACCTTGTCGTCAAACATCAGCATACTCAAGAAAATAGCTTCTGTAAAATTGTAACTAGTACATGTGCTTATATGATTAACTTCTTTGATAAAGAAAAGCAAATTCATTCTTACTGTCTGTGAGACCCAGTAATGACTGCACAGGTCTTCAGACTACATTGAATAGTAAGCTGTAGCAGTTCCTAGCCAAGTAACATGAAAGCACTACTGAGCCTTCAGTCTGAATTTCTTCACCTCCATAAGCTTTTGCACAACCTACATTAAGTTGCTCGTGCTGTCCTTGAAACACTTCTTAAAGGTACAACACACACACTATTCTACACCATCTCATTTGGGGATTGCTGGAGAAAGGCCCAGTTTGGGCTTTCCCATTGGTAGTTGTTTAAACACTGTTTTAAATTCACCTGTATACAAGCCTTGCATTTGTCAGTTGCTGTACATCACACAACTGGGTTTAGCAGTGCCCCGTATAGATGCAAACACCTGGGAACATTATTTTTCCCTAGAGAACTTCTAGTAGAACCCTCCAGCCATCCCTGCAGAGCAAATGGCAACTTAGTTTTGCTCTAAGCAGTGTTCTCAAACTTATCATTCAAAGTCTACTATATGCCCACTGCCTTTGCTACTCCAAGTCAAACTAGCCCACCAGTTAAACCGAAGTCCTAAGTCCAGCCAGCCCACTTCTTTTGAAATATCTGATTCAGAAAAATCCTGCCACGTTGGATAAGCAGTTTCCCATCATTTCTCCTACCAGCTTGATTGATGTGGGCATCTTGAGGCTATGTAGCAGTTGCTTCATGTATACTGGCAGTCATTTACTCCTAAAGCAAATTAACATCCTATGTGAGAGAAGCAAATACACTGTGGAATTGGGAGTCTGTTCTCTCACATAAAAACAAACTTCAAATAGGTTGTCCGCACACATACTTCACCTTTCACTCAAACCTCACCTCTCCCACAAAATAAGGTTGTGACACACAAACCCACATATGAGGAGGTACTCTCTTTTTTTTTTTTTTTTTTTTTTATATTTTATAACTGCCAAACCTCCCAAATACACACCATCCACATTCACCACTAAGCAAAAAGAAAACGCCACACATCAACACACATACCTGTATCTCCACAAATTCATAAAGCAAAACTCATCAAATGTCTTTGTCTTTGTTATAGATGACACTATAGTGAGACACAAGATTTCCCCCTCAACATACTGGACAAGGAGGAGGTCACGGTCATGGCCAGCTGCCTATCGGGCGCCAGGGTCCAACAAATCACGTATGCACTCTAGCGACTCAGCAAGTACCATTCTGATTTAGTCCATGTTGAAGTGAATGACTTGAGATGTAACTCTCTGGACTGTATGAAGAGAGACATGACCAAACTCTCTCTTGTGTCCCAGACAGGTATGTCTCTAGCCCTAAGCATTATCCTACCTTCACCCAGGATGATGCCACAGTATAAACAAAAATGATGGACTTCAGCAATTGGCTCATCTTCTGGTGTCATTCCAGGGAGGTCCAGTATCTGCCAGCCTGGGAGGATATGGTAGTTCTCACTGCTTTGCTAGAGATGGTCTGCACCTGTGCCGCCCCACCCCCCTGCCTTTGGATACTAGCAAAGGCCCTTGGCTCCCCCATAGTGCCTTTTTTAGTCAATATCAAAATGACAAAGTTTCTAATGTAACAAAATCTAATTGTGGCAAACTCGGGGTCATTCTGCTTAATGCTAGGAGTTTAAACAGGAAACTGCACTCCCTGAAAGCACCTGTCACCTTGGAAGATGCTGATGTCTATGCAGTTACCGAGACATAGTTCATGGCCACTGAGAGCATCACGGCCGTGCAAGGCTGTAATGCTTTCCAAGCATTCTGACTTGAAAATGAGTGTGAAGGAAGCAAAGGTGGGAGTGTAGCCATCTTTATTAAAACCAAATACACTTCAAGACTGGTCGCACACAGCATGACTCTTTCAAATTATTCCATGTCCAATTAACTATTGGGGAAAGTACCATACCACTTCATTGCTAGCTATAGATCCCCCACCATGAACCAGGATAAGCACACCACCTACCTCAATTTACTGGAATCCCTTGCCTTGCAGCCCAAAACCTTAGTCATGGGAGATTCAACTATCCTTCCATAGACTGGGGGATGTACATGACTAAAAACGTGTGCCCAGAGGTTCCTGGAATTTAACACAAATGCTTGGGAACGGCTAGCGCTCTAATAGGTAGGTACTTAGGCTATCGGCCCTAGGGCCCATACAAGCCAAGCCAAAAAATGTACCCTGGCTTTCGCCACCCAAGAAAATTATTTTCCTGTGCCCCTGTCGAGCAGAGCCACAGAAGTGATCCCCGGAGTGAATTTCCCATCCCGTCATTCCTGTTTCCCATCCAATCATGTTTTGGACATAGCCACCAATATGGGGGGGATCCATGTACTTCCCCCATGTGTGATGTCCTCCCTGGTTAAGTCAGGTAACAAATTAGTCTAGCTTGAAGTAACAGCTGGAACTGACACCCTCACAGGAACAAAAATTATATAAAAAAAAAAATCATCAAAGCTAACTGCAGCCTACTAAGCGGTTGGTATAAAAAAGCTTTATACCACCTGCAATCCCAGACATAAATGATCACTATGCAGAAGGGTATGCATATGCCCTGTACAAACGTTAAGTGACTGCATAAAGTCTGCTATACCAGACGAGATCAAAACCAGATCTACCCATAAAAACAAGCCACCATGGTGGACTTCAGATTATATAACAAGAGGAAGAAACTGTTATCACTTTGCAGAGGAAGGGTTCTCTCCCAAGACTAAACAAGAAAATCAGAAATAGTGTAAAGTCTTATAAAGCAAATCACAAAACTAAAATTGCATTCCTAGCCAGGGATAATCCTAAGGCATTCTTTAACTATGTCCAAAGTCTAAAATGGAATGCCCAGCTATGTACTGAACTGATTTTAGATTGTATCAGTCACATACCACACAGGAAGATATTGCTAACCTGGTAGCTGACATTCCGTACAAACTTCACCCCCTTATCTCACCTACCATATCTCAAAACGTACCGGACACCAACCCTCTGCCTAGTATCTCTACAGGACAGATCATTTCTGCATTTGCCAAGGCCAAAAACATGGCCTTAGTGGGACCGGCTAATAACCCAGGTTCTTCACTAAACAATCTAAACAAGACCTAGTGGACCCACTTGGCATTTGGTTTAGTCCTAGCTTGAGAACTGGCTATATCCCTGCAAAACATAGAACAGCAACAGTAATTGCCCTGCACAAAAGTGGGGTTATCAACTGACCCGGAGGGCTACAGACCCATAAGTCTAACTGCCCTCCTCTGCAAGGCCATGGAAAGAATTGTCATGGACCTTATCAACGAGGACATAGGTGACCTCCAAACACTGGACCCAACCTAGTTTGGCTTCATAGTGTGTGTGTGTATGATATGACACACACACACACACACACATATATATATATATATATATATATATATATATATATATATATATATATATACATACATAAAAATATATATGTGTGTGTTACACATATGCAACATTGGTGATTTTGCATGTAAAAATGTCTTTTATAAGAGAAAGAAAGATTGGGTGCAGAACATAGCAGAAGTAGAGTAGATTAAAAAAAAACTATGGTAGGTATATAGAAAAATGCTTACAAGTCCCCTGACATGGTACAAAATGGTAATTGTTCTGTGATCTACAGCCAGATATCCCGGAGAATAAAGTTTCAATGGGCAGAAGGCCATAAAAAGTGGTGAAATTGCAGCTGAATTGTGTAAAATTGTCCAAAATGATGCAGTTGGTGTACTGCTTGGAATTTTCTAGGAAATTTTGAAAGTGTGACAGTAGTCCTTAGTTTGGAAAGATATTGCAACTTTTTGCATCCCTATCCTAAAATATGGGCATTGCTAAATAGTGCTTCAATTGTCCAACAGGCGCACTTGCTAAATGTGTAAATACAGTAATGCTTAAATCCTGTAAGCTAGACTCCAACAAAATATGGGCTGAAAACTGCCCGATGTGCAAGTTGTTTTTCAGAAGGAAGGACCAGATATCTGTGTCAGCCATCTCTTGTAGAATGGCTAGAGCAATGGTGTTCCAGAAGAATATTTGTCTGCTTTTGAGTACTCTAAAGCCTTTGTTCATGAGAGCCATAACAAACTGTGGCAAGTTCTTGGTGAAATCTGGATACTGGGTCACCTTATTTGCCTCTTGAGGAATATGAATGCAAAACAAGAATCAACCTTTAGAATTGAATACAGAATAACCTACTGCTTTGAGCTGGAGAAAAGGGAGTACAATTTAAGGCTGTGTATTGCCACCCTACATATTATGTGCTGAATGTGTCATGTTAAAGCAGATGTTGTAATCAAAATTGCTAGGAGAATATTTACTTAAGATGTATAGTTGATTCTAATGGCTGAACGTGAGCAAGACTTGAAGGCCAGTTTAATGAGTGTGGAAGTAGAAAGCACACTAACTTGCTGTTCACTGTCGTATCTGTAAAATTAACATGTAGAGCTACCATTTATTTTGCAAGTAGATGGGTAGAAGTAGAGACATTGACAGTTTCATCCCCCCCCCCCCCCCCATGTCTGCAGATGGTGATTGCAGCTGTGAATTTAAGATGCTGTATTTTTAGAAGGAGAGATGCAGTGGTTATAAAGTGTACACACCTCCTGTTAAAATGTTTTTTATTATATAAAAATAATAAGACCACAATAAATGATTTCAAAACTTTTCCCTCCTTTGCGACCTATAACCTGTACAATTCAACTGAAAAACAAATCTGTTGGGGGAAAATATAAAATAAAAACGTACAATAAGCTGGTTGCATAAGTCTGCACACCCTTAAACTAATACTTTGTTGAAGCACCTTTTGATTTAATTACAACATTTAGTCGTCTTGGGTGCACACCTGCCATCCAAAGACTGGTTAACCCCAAATAAAGTTCAGCCGTCCTAGTAGGATTTTCCTGACATTTACTCAGTTGCCTGTTACAGCAAAAGCCATGGTTCGCGGAGAGCTTACAAAGAATCAAAGGGATCTCATTGTTGAAAGGTATCAGTCAGGAAAAGGGTACAAAAGAATGTCCACATCATTGGATATACCATGGAACACAGTGAAGACTGCCATCTAAAAGTGGAGAAAATATGGAGCAGTGATGCTGCAAAGAACTGGACGTCCCTCCAAAATTGATTAAAAAGACTAGACAAACTCGTCAGGGAGGCTGCCATCACTGATGGATCTGCTGGAATTTCTGGCAAGTAATGGTTGTGTAGTACATGTGACAACAATCTCCCGTATTCTCCATATGTTTGGGCTATGGGGTAGGGTTGCAAGAAGGAGGCCTTTTCTTGCACAGAAAAACATCCAGTCTTGGCCAAAATTTGCAGGACAATACATCACGTCTCCCAGAAGCATGTGGGAAAATGTGTTCTGGTCTGAGGCAAAGGTTGAACTTTTTGGCCACAATTTCAAAAGGTACGTTTGGTGCGAAAACACTTCCATCACCAAAAGAACACCGTCCCCCACGGTAAAGCATGGTGGTGGCAGTATGCTTTCGGGTTGCTTTTCTTCAGCTGGGGCTTTAGTCAAGGTGGAGGGAATTATGAACAGTTCCAAATACCAGTCACTTTTGGCCCAAAATCTTCAGCTGTCTGCTAGAAAGCTGAAGATGAATTTCACCTTTTCAGGACTACAGTGACCCCAAGCATAAATTCAAATCAACAAAATAATGCCTTCACCACAAGAACATTTAGGTTTTGGAGTGGCCAAGCCAGAGCCTAGACCTAATTCCAATAGAAAATTTGTGGGGTGACCTGAAGAGGGCTCTGCACAAGAGATGCCCTCTCATTGACAGATTTGCAGCGCTTTTGCAAGGAAGAGTGAGCAAATATTGCCAAGTCAAGATGTACTATGCTGCTACTAAAGAAGACTGAATGCTGTAATTAAATCAAAAGGTGCTTCAACAAAGTATTAGTTTAAGGATGTGCACACTTATGCAACCAGCTTATTGTAAGTTTATTTGTTTTTCAATTGAATTTTGCAGGTTATAGGTCACATTAAAGGTGGGAAAAGTTTTGAAATTATTTATTGTGGTCTCTTTTTTTATTGTTTTTATATATCCCAAAAACCTGGCGTTTTAACAGTGGTATGTACACTTTTTTATACCCACTGTATATTTTAGTGTGAAAACGTCACATTGTCATCAAAAGTCCTAAAGTCAAACCTGTGGTTTTTCCCATTAGTAATGTATGTCTGTGAAGCTGGAATACAAGGCTGTGGTCTGGAAAATCCATGTTTTTGATCTGTGGTGGTAATTTTTTGAGGGTTCTGTGGACTTCAGGAAGATTGTCAGTCTGTACTTAAGGGAACCTATATTGTTGGAACAAAGGTGTGATAGTAAATCCATTTAGCTGTATAATACTTAAATAGGATTCACTGGAAAAGATGGTGATGCAGGGACACCTGTAAGGCAAGAGAATTTGAGAATAGAGGCTAAGATGACGACGCAGCATTACTGAAAGATATGAATTTGCAAGAACATGAAGCAGGTCTTGATAGACAACTGTGGCTTGCTAAAGGCCATTATCATAGTTTGATTAGACAAAACTAAATGGCAAGGCCTATTGCAGGATTCTAGAAAACCTCTAAATGTACTTGAAATGTCTTCTCCATTGACAAGTCCTTGTTTAATAGTCTGGTAACCATTTCAGTCAGTGTGTTGAAGTGGTGAATTGGAACAAGTAGAAACTATTGCAGGGCAAAAAACCCATCATCAAACCCACATGGTGGAGCTTTAATATCAACTAGCTTTATAATGAAAGGAAAAGAATTTTGACCAAAAGTAAGAGTAATTTCCAAATTGTTGGAGCCCTTCTCATTGAAGTAACTAACAACTCTGGAACTTAATTAAAATTCACCAAAGTGAAGTTTTGAGACTAAAATAGCTGTCCAGGCCAAAGAAAATCACAAGGCATTTATTAGTTATGCTTGTAATCTCAAAAGCACAGTGCAGCAATGCGCTGAACCGATTTGTGAACAATGTTACCTGCACTGAAGCTGAAGACTAAGCTAACCTTCTGGCCAATAAAATTTAGCTCTAACTTTACCACTTACTCCCCTCCATCTGTCCTTCAAGGTGTACATGAAACTGTCTCACCTTCAGTTACCCCAGGGTTCTGTGCTGGGGTCTCTCCTGTTTAGAAAAATACATGACAAAGTAAAAGGTAATACCAAAGGGCTCTAGCTGACTAAGCTAGGAGCAGTTATTGAATCCCCAAATGACATGGCCATCCTGCAGGAAGGCTAGTCTCAAATAACTGGTGTTAAAAAAAAATCATGGTCCGAATGCTAAAACAAACGTTTATTGTATTATTTGGGAAGTCATCTAGCCCAGGGAACTACCACATTGGCAATGCATCCATAACAATTTGACCCAGTTTTTTTTTTTTTGGGGGGGGATTTGGGAATTTGTACGGGCAGTGACCTAACTTTTGACCAACATATGTATATTGTAAAAAAGTGCTTCTTTGTTACAAAGCTTATAAACTAAGGATTGTGCCTGGGGGTGTCCTTGTTTCCCTCTACTCGGGCCTCATTAGACCAATCAAATATAATGCCCCTTTGGCATGTACCTGTCCAGATGCATACAACAGAAATGCCCACAGAGATACCTTGATAAAAGTCCTAAATGTGTGCTACGTGGACCCACTCAAAAGCCCGTCACTGTACTCCTGTAATACAGACTGCCAAGAGGTGACCCGTGTCTGGCATACAAGACATCTATGACCCATGCAGTTAATCCACATCAATAAGTCCAAATGACATCCGAAGTCTGTCTAGGGAACTAAACCTGTTGGCAACACAACCATTTTGTAGGAACTGGCATGTTTTGCAGTGGATACTGCTGCTATGAAGCATTCTCCACATAAAACAAAATTCATCCCTGTCCATTTTCGAGGACAACTTGGATCTATGAATGGGGAAACAAAAAAAAATTGTCCCAGGACTGCCCCCTGTACTAGCGTACAGATTCAGCTCCTAAATGCTTTATCCTATGCATGGGTCCCCTCAAATAAATCCGTGGTATGATCAGTTATTCTCATTAAGGGTAATGTGTAATGACAATTGGATGGCTAAGGCCAGTCTGTAACCAAATGGGATAGGTTATTTCGATCACAAAAAGGGAAGTTGGCTAGACTTAAAATGGCCTGCTAGGGCAGCTAGCCTAGTACCTGCCTATGAACCTATTAATCCCCACTAAAGTAATCTACATTGAATAGTGATTTCATGTTTATTTGGATGCCAGGCTTGCTTGCTTAATGCCACTGATATGACTTTTTTTGTGCAATCACTAGTGGTATGGCTGGTATTTTTGTGTGTGTCTACACATGTTATATATTATTAGTGTGATACATAATCACACACACAAAATGTGGATATATATATGCGGACATTGTGTATACGTAACTACATGCATTTTACAGATGTGTGTGTGTGTGTGTGTGTGTGTGTGTGTGTGTGTGTGTATATATATACACACATACATATACACATACATATAAACACACACATTGCATGCGTGTATGTGTAGATTCATAGGTTGGTACTAGGCTTTCGACCCTAGGGCCTATACAAGCCTAGCCATAACAATTCCCTGGATATTTCTTCCCACAATATTTACTTCCTTGGACCCCTGTCTATCAGGGCAACTGACATGATCCCCAGGGTAAATTTCCCATCTCCCATCCAATCATCAAGATTCCTTTTGAAGAGGGCCAAGGAGGTGCTCTGCTTGACATGTATGGGCAGTCTATTCCAGAGTATGGGGAGTCTCTGGGTCAGGAACCTATACCTCCATTACGTTTTGTTCATTGTGATGACAAGGTTTAGATCCCTGGAGCGTGTGGCTCTGAGGTATTGGGATTTCTTTAAGTGGAGCATGTCCAAAGGCTCAGGGTTTGACATGGCCTTGTATGTTAAGCGGAGATCGTCTCTGAGTAAACGATATGCCACAGAGTATAGCTGGAGTTTTTTTAGACTGTCCGTGTATGGCATCTGCTTTAGGCCTGTAATTCTTTTAGTGAGGTATTTCTGCAGCCTTTCCAGCTGTTGCATATGTCTTGTGAGGTACATACTCCTATAATGGGTTTAATGAGGGATGAGTACAGTGGGACCGTCACCTCCTTTAGTGATGAGTTGTGCCACATAGAAGGATTTTCTGACTGTGCCAATGTGGTTATCGAAGGTGAGACCTCTGTCCACCTGTGTCCCAAAGTCTCTCCTCACAGTTTCGTTTAGTGTACTTCCACCTATGTGGTAATTCATGGGTACATGTTTTTTTCCAAAGGGGATAACTAATACATTTCTTGGCATTAAGCCTGAGCCCATGGCTCTGGCACCAGGCATCTGTTTCTGTAAGGTCCTTTTGTAGAATATCCACATCTTCGGGGATTCCGTAATGGCTCCCAGTTTGCAGTCCTCTGTGAACTTAGTTAGCCAGAGTCCCTAAGTGTTGTCCTGTACTGCAGAGAAGTAGATGCCGAACAAGAGTGGTTCCAGGACTGAACCCCGAGGTACTCCACTTGTCTGGAGCTGGATTTTGAGTCTGCTACTTTAACAGTCTGGGTTCTGTCAGTAAGCCAGTTGGTAACCCATAGAGTGACTTAGGGTTTTATGCCCAGCTTAGTAAGTTTATCTGCGATTCCAGAGTGGGGGATGGTGTTGAAGGCCTTGGCAAGGTCCAGGTAGGCTGTGTGGACTGCCTTACCTCGTACACAGCTCTCGAGACTGATTCGAAGAAGTCCATCAGGTGCAGGAGACAAATCGGCCCTTCCCGAACCCAAACTGGGTGGGGTCCCATGTTTGAAGGTTGCCAATGTCTTTGTTTATAAGTTCCATGATGATGCGTCCCATACCTTTGCAGATCAGGCTCGTCAGACTGGACGGTAGTTCCCATGATCCAAGGTTGAATCCCCCCCCCCCCCCTTGTGGTGTGGGATAACTGTAGCTGTGCACCACTCAGTGGGCACGAAGCCTGAGATGAGGCTATGATTAAACATGACACTTAGGTGAGATGCCAGTTCATTTTGTAGTTCACTTAGAACACAGCCCGGGATGTCATCTGATCCCATAGATGCTGTACTCTTAGCTTTGGAGAGTGCGGTTTCTACAGGTGTGGCCATGATTACTGGAATTTGGCAATCTTTTAGTATTGAGATGGGCGCCTTAGGGGGGTGAGAGGTGTGTGAAGTTGGCACTAAATTGATCTGCCAGGATATTGGCAATATCATTGGGATCAGTATATTTAATGTCATTCTGTTGTAGCTCAGAGCAGATCTGAACATTGCCATTTAGATTCTTGACGCAACTAAAGAATGTCTTGTGGTTGACTTTGGAATTTTTGGCAATTTTTTTTTCGTAGCTAGCTTTTGAGGATTTTATGAGGGATCTAAGCTTCTTACTGAGGCTGGTGAGGGAGTTATTTGCATCCTGGGATTTTCCTCTTTTCTGCAACAGTTTCTTCCTTCTGTTGTATAGTTTGTTTGTAGCAGGGGACCACCAGATTGGCTTCCTTTTTTTGGAGGAGAGCATCTTGGTTCTATTTGGGATGGCATGATTCATGCATGAGTGGATGTGCTCGTACAGTGCCTTAGTGTATAGAATTCAGCAGTTAAACTTTCAGACCACATTTGCATGGGTGTCATGAAGTTTGTCACTTCTGACTTCAGTAGCATGAAGGTAGCTTTGGAGAAGTTTTTTTTTTACGGAGGTTTCCTTACTGGGAGGTGGGGATGGGATGTGGATGTAAAGGGTTATTTGCTTATGGTCAGACCTGACAAATGAGGAGGTGACCACTGGTGTGGAGCATCTCTCCCATATTTGTAATTACTTGGTCTAGGGTATTGGAGCTCCTGGTGGGGCAGTGGATTAGTTGAGCTAGGGAGTTGGAATTTATGAATTCCAGGAACCACTGGGAAAAGGTTTTGGTACCGGAGTAGTTTTCCCAGTTAATGGCAGGGTAGTTGAAATCGTCCAGTGTTAGGACGTTATCTTAATATTTTCCAGTATGTTCAGAAAGGTGTAGTGAGAATCTTGGGGCATGGTGGGGGATCTATAGCAAGCTACAGTTTGGAATGCAGTGTTAATTGCACTTGAAGAATTTCAGATGCATTTTGCTGGGCAACTACCCTGGAAGTGTGAATATGGACACTTCTCCACCTTCAGTGTTTTGGTCTTGGTTTTGTGGCCAAAAAGTGTGCCAAGACTTGTAGCTTGGTATTGCAGTGGTGGTCTCTGGAGCCTTGAGCCAGGTCTCCATTACTGCAGAGATATCAATGTTCTCCATTTTTGGAGTGCTTTGAGAGAATGCATTTTGAGGTTTAGACTTCTAGCATTGAGTAACATTACCTTCAGATTTTGCATGCTTGTATCTGTTATGGTGGTGGTTTTGTCCTTTGAGCCTTGCATAAAAAAGGCACTATGGGGTGGCAAGAGCTTTAGCCAGTAAACTGAATCCAAGGGGTGACGGGTGCAGACCATCTCTGGCAAAGCATTGTGGTTTGTCGATCATGTCTTCCATGCAGACAGATATTGGATGCCCTTTGACACCAGAAACTTAGCCAATTGTTGAAGTCTATCATTTTGTCCTTTATACTGTGGTGGTATTCTGGGCGAAGGCAGGATGCTACTCGGGGCTAGGGTCATAACCTGACTGGGCAACATGATCCGAGAGCTCTTCCATGTCTCTCTTCATGTAGTCCATGGAGGCACGTCTCAAGTCATTCACTCCGACATGGACAGTGACAGAGTCGTATTTGTACTTGTCGTGGAGTGATGCAGTATTTAGTGTTTAAGGCGCCTTGCCTTAAGGTAAGGAACTAATGGGGTGCAGCCATTCAAACCAGGATATCTATCTGCTTGTAATTTAGTGATCCATTGTTCTAATTCTTCAGTGTGGTTTTCTACATCACCACCTCTGTTTGTCCTTACTATTTGTTGTAAGATTAAAAATTTAAAACAATGACTACGGTCTGTATTCAGGACATGATTAGCTAGAGCATTTGATTCTTCTGGTTCCGTATGTCCCTTATATGTTGTAACATTCTTTCTTTAAAGCTCCTATTTGTTTTGCCTACATAATAGGCATGGCATGCTTGGCAAAAACAAAAATAAACAACATCGACTCTTTTACAATCATAGTAATTCTTCGTATAAAGTTTAAAACATTTCACAGGATGAATGTACTCATTTTTAGTGTAGACATGCTGACAAGCAGCACAATTCCTGCACGGGAAGGTGCCCTGTCTGAGAGAATTTTTCTAAAAGACATCATCCACGAAACGGACATACCAGAGAATGTAGCCAAAAAATGGGTTAACCTCTGACCAAACATATTCTTCCCATCGTACTAGTGATAGATTGGCGTAGCTATTTGCACACGAAGTGCCCATAGCCACGCCAATCTTCTGTAGAAAAAATTGATCCTGAAAAGTTACAATGTTATTTTCAGGTATAATCTCCAATAGTGCCCAGACTAGCATAATCTTATTAGTAGTCAGCTTCTTATTCAAATCGAGGAATTCTCTTATTCTATCATTACCCCAAACATTTGGAATACTAGTAAAAATAGATTCAATGTTCATGGTAAGGAATACAAATTCTTCATCATTATCAATGGTTTCCATTCTATTTTGCCACCGCTGTAAAAACATTTTTGTGTCTCTAAGAACTGTATAACAACTATCCAAGAACTCCTGTAAAATGCCTTCTACATAAATAGATAGAGGCTCAGTGCACCATCCTGCTCCTGATACGATGGGGCGTAAAGGAGGAACCGTGGGATGTTTATGGATTTTAGGGAGTCCATAAATCCTAGGAACTAGAGGTTTTTGTACTGAAAAATAATTGAATAAGGATTCATCAATTAATCCTGTAATCAGTAAATCAAACACTAAAGACACTTTATCAGTGATGGCAATTACAGCTGTTTTTGTCAGCATTTGATAGGTACAAGTATCTAATAGCAAAACCTGTACGTCCGTTTCGTGGATGATGTTTTTGTCTTGTGGAAAGGGCATGGTGAAAATATCAGTAATTTCATTGATTACCTGCATAGTACTACAGACTTTTTGAAGTTTACTTTTACTTTTTCTGATACATGTGTTTCTTGGATGCGAGTGTCACCCTTGCTGATTTTAAAGCAGATAAGAACCAGTGTTTATCACAAACCCACAAGAACCAATGCCTGTCTTCACAGGTCAAGCATGCACCGGAGACACATACCTAGAAATGTCCTCAAAGGACAAGTTTATAGAACCCTACGCCTACATAATAATGATGAAGAGGCAGTAGTTGCTTTAAATAAGTTACAAGACTAATTTCAAACAAGAGGCTATTCTAGCTCAGAAATCACTAGAGTGATGGCAGATGCATGGAAATTGAGATCTACAAGATGTAAACCATACATGAGCTCTTAGTGCTGATACAAGTATACCTTATGATACAAGTATTGATAGAAATAAGTTTAGAATAGTGTTTAGATTTGCAAGTGACATCAATAAGTATACGGAAATTATTAAAAAGAATTGGCACTTATTACATGAAATACCAGGTCTGGTTTCCACAGTTGGTGACACCCCAAACTTCAGTTTTAGAAATAATGTGTCTTTAAAGCAGCAGCTCTGTAATAGAGAACATCAGTCTTTTAGAAAAAATCTCTCGGACAGGGCACCTTCCCGTGCAGGACTTGTGCTGCTTGTCAGCATGTCTACACTAAAAATGAGTACATTCATCCTGTGAAATGTTTTAAACTTTATACGAAGAATTACTATGATTGTAAAAGTGTCGGTTTATTTTTGTTTTTGCCAAGCATGCCATGCCTATTATGTAGGCAAAACAAGTAGGAGCTTTAAAGAAAGAATGTTAGAACATATAAAGGACATATAGAACCAGAAGCAATCAAATGCTCTAGCTAATCATGTCCTGAATACAGACAGTAGTCATTGTTTTAAATTTTTAATCTTACAACAAATAATAAGGACAAACGGAGGTGGTGATGTAGAAAACCACACTGAATAATTAGAACAACAATGGATCACTAAATTACAAGCAGATAGATATCCTGGTTTGAATGGCTGCACCTCATTAGTTCATTACCTTAAGGCAAGGCGCCTTAAACACTAAATATGAGTTTTTTTATATATTTTTTATTGTACTATTATGGTTATATGTGCACAAAATGTGTGTATATGTACGTTATTTATGTGTGTGTGTGTGTGTGTGTGTGTGTGTGTGTGTGTGTGTATATATATATATATATATATATATATATATATATATATATATATATATATGTGTATGTGTGTGTGTGTGTGTGTGTGTGTGTGTGTGTGTATATATATATATATATATATATATATATATATATATATATATATATATATATATATATATATATATATATTAACCATCAGGGATGGCATTCCCCCCTTTTTAAATATTTTTGTGTGTAAATACACACCTTTCTAGATATTTTATGCATTTTTCTTATGGATATCGATATATGTTCTTATGTTAGTGGAGTAATATCTCTTTAAATTGTGATGTCATACTAATTGTCCTAGTATTTAACCAAGCATCAGTTGTAGTGATGTGGTCTGATGAAGCAACATTAAGTTGTGAAAGCACTTACCGTTTAACTTCTGCAATAAAGTACAGTGACTGATTTCCAGTGTGTAACTTTGGTGCCTTTATTTACTTTTGCTGTCGTGTGTTTTTGGCACCTCAGTGTACCTGCAGCCGTTTGGTTTTTGCATCTTCAAGTTTTTGTATATTCCCAATGTCTTTAATGAGTTCCATGATGATGCACTCCATAGCCTTGCAGACCAGGCTAGTCAGGCTTGTGGGTCGATAGTTACCAGGGTCAGTTGTGGCCCCTCCTTTGTGGAGCAGAATAACCATTGCTGTGCACCATTCTATGGGCATGTAGCCTGTGAAGAGGCTGAGGTTGAACAGTGTGTTTAGGTGAGAGGTTAGTTCGTTCTGTAGTTCTTGTAAGACTCTGCCTGGGACACTTTCTGGCCTCATTGATGCTGTGCTTTTGGCTTTTGAAAGTGCTGTTTACACCCTCGTCTGATTTCCGGGACACTACATTTTTCCGGTATTGTTGTAGGCCCTTTTGGGTGTGAAGTTTTGCACTGAATCTATCTGCCAGGATGTTTGCAATATCAGTAATTTCAGTACATTTTGTGCTGTTTTGCACTAACTCAGAGCATATATGTGAGTTGCGCTTAGATTCTTGACATAATTAAAGAAGGCTTTGTGGTTATCTTTCAAATCCTTGGCTATTTTTCTTTCTAAGTTAGCCTTTGATGATTTTGAGAGACCTTAGTTTCTTACTGATACTGATCGGGGATGTCTTTCCTCCTTGGGATTTGCTTTTTTTTTTTTTTTTTTTTTTTTTTCTGAACTAGTTTCCTCCTATTGTATAACCTGTTTATGGCAGGGGTCCACCAGACTGGTTTCTTTCTTTTAGGGGGGTGAGTCTTGGTTTTGCTAGGGATGGCTTGATCCATGTATCCTTGTAGGTGTTCATAGAGTGCATTTGTAAAGGTTCCTGCATCTTGGACACTTATCCTTTAGTGTGGGGGCTGTATATAAATCTGTATATAAATATACATAGATAAGTGTGTGTATGTATGTATGTATGTATGTATATATGTATATATATATATATATATATATATATGTGTGTATACATTTTTTTCTTATTTTTAGATATATAGTTTTTTGATATATACATACACACATACACACGCACATTCATATAATATATATATATGTAAGTATGTATATATGTATATATGTATATATAATGTATTATAAAATATGCCAGCACTCGGGGAATTTAAGCCATGGTGGTGTCATTCCTCACCCCAGCTATTTTTATATGTGTGAAAATGGAAAGCAGCCCACCCCCCCAAAGAAAAAAAAGGTTAATTTTTCATCTTGATGCATAGAACGAACATGTCATGTTTAGCCTTGCCTTTTTAAGCTCTTTGAAACGTCTAAGCTTTTAGTCCAGGGCAAGTTTGAAGTTAACCGTTTGAGATTTGCATAAAAGTATTTTTTTTTTTTTATATATTTTATCAGGACTGTGACATCGCTAGTATGATTTGGAGGCTGTTGTGTAGTTATGGCTCCACTTGTGTGCTTTCAAGTTTGAGTAGTTTTTGTTTTTAGCTCCTGGTTTATTGATACAGACTCTTCCTACTGTAGAAATTTTACATTTCAGTTTACTATAGTCAGTGGGAGGTCTGCATAATAGCAATGTACATGAAGCTGCGGTTTTGTTGAGCTCTACTTTTTCTGGTACCGGTGTTTGGCTGCGTTATGATATCTGGCAAGTTGGTGTGCATCTATTTTCTTGACTGCTGCCATCTGCAGGTTGTGATATGCTAGAGCTCTAGTTTCATTTCAGGTAGTCGGTCTAGTTCAGTTTTAAGAAAACTGCACATAATTCTTATCGTAGTTTTGTATTACGGTTGTGCTTGCTGCATGACATAGGGTTGGGTAGGCAATACAGGAAAGTGTTGCAGTGAATCCCCTGCTGCTTCTTTTCACGAGAATTCATTTTGAATTAGTTTGGGAACCTTGTGATGAGTATGCCTGTTTGGTTCTCTAGTGTGGGAAAATTAACTCTGTCATCAAGGACTTGGAAACATCATGTTGCTAACAACAGACTCTAATCACTACAGAGCCGTCATGGTCAAATGAAAATCCTACTGTGTACTCCTTTTATTCTTTGTGGTATCTCCTCAAGGTCCAAGGAAGTGATATTCACATTTATTCTGCCCTTTTTAGACTCTTCATTGTGGACTGTGAGCCCTTAAGGATGTAGCCTTACCAACTACTTAAACAACGTGAGATGTTTTCTCACTAAAAAGGATACCCTTGGCTATTTAACTTCTGTCTCTCTAATCAGTGTCAGACTCCTGAGGGGTGATCTGTACTTGCATTAATGTGCTGTGAATTACTCATCACTCTGAACTCCTTCACCCAAATAAAACAAGTGGGTAAAAAAGCTACTGTCATAGCTACCTAAGCCTAGGCAGATTGCATGAGTGATATTTAGTGCAACATTACCCCCTACCCCCTTTTCTGTAATAGGCTGTTCTTAAATATCAGGCAGAGCAGTTCCCTAGAAACCCAACAAGACTTAACTCAACGTCCCTAGCAGAAACTGGTGATTACATTATCTCCTTAATGGGAGTCACTGCTAGTCTAACAGAATTTGACATGGGTCTGCTTCTTGATGGTCTTCTTTGGTAGTAAGTTTTTAGTAAGAGCCTATGCACCTTGAGGCAGACTGTACTGCATTGTAGGGATTATATCCCTAAACTTGTCTGTGAATGCATGGGAATGCCACTGGCTAAAATGTGGGCTGGGGTCCTTGGAATTTTTGTTTCTGTTTGGATTTCTGCCACCACAGTCCTTGCTAGCAGAAGCCAGATGAAATGCAAACCAAGTAATCCACTTGTATTACCCCCTCCCCAACTGCTGATAATCAAGCTTCTCCCTACCAAACTGCTGATAATCAAGCTTCCCCCTACCAGACACCAGTTTGCTCTTCATTAGAGGGAAACAACCTCCCCTGGTGGTGGTGTGAGCACATAACTCTGCAAGGACAGCCTGATTCTAATTGCTCTTGCATTTTCTGACATGGGAGTATTGTCATAGCCTAGTATGAACCTATGAACCTATCTGCCCTAGGGCATTTATAAGCTTAGCCAGAGTGTGTTTGACTTTCGCCACCCCTTGGAATGAGTATACTGTGCCCATTTTAAGGTTTAGCTTACTGTACCTCTGTCTAGCAGTGACACAGAAGTGACCCCCCCCCCGGGGTAAACCTACGATCTCCCATCCACTCGTCAAGATTTCTCTTGAAGAGAGTCAGTGAGGGGCTCTGCCTAACATGGACTGGGATTTTATTCCAGAGTGAAGGGAGCCTCTGGGTTATGAATCTGTCCCTCCAGCATGTCCTATTTATTTCTGTGCTGAGGTTCAAATCTCTCGCTCGCATAGCTCTGGTGGATTTGGATTTTCTGAGGTGGAGCATGTCCATTAATTCCGGGTTGGACATGGCCTTGTACGTCAGGCATAGATCGTCTTTGAGTAGGCGGTATGCTACTGAGTAGAGCTGGAGTTTCTTTAGCCGGGCAGCATACGGCATATGTTCGAGTCCCTTGATCCTCTTGGTGAGGTACTTTTGGGGTCTTTCCAATTGCTGCAGGTGTCGGGTAAGGTACATCCCAAATGGGGCATTGTACTCAGTTATGGGCCTGATGAGAGAAGAGTAAAGGGGCACAATGACCTCTCCCGATTCTAGATGTGAATCCCTTCATGATAAGGTGGGCAGTATAGAAGGTCTTTCTAACCACTCTGGCAATGTGAGTGTCGAACGAGAGGTTACTGTCAACTTGGGTCCCTAATTACTTCTTCCGTACTTAATGGATTACCACTATGTGGTAATTTGTGGGCACTTTGTTTTTCCCATAGGGTATGACCATACACTTTTTGGCATTGAGTTTAAGGCCATGGCTCTGGCACCAGTTTTCCGTTTCTATGAGACCCTTTTGAAGGAAGCTTGTGTCCGCTGGAGAATCAATTATGGTGCCCAGTTGGCAGTCATCTGCGAACTTGGTCAGCCACAATCCTCCCATGTTAGCCTGTACCTCAGAAAAATAAATACCGAACAAGAGGTCCCAGAACCGAGCCCTGTGGGATGCCACTTGTGACTGGTTTAGAGTCTGACACGGCTCCAGCAATTCTGACCTTGTTTGTTATGTCCTTGAGCCAGTTTGCAACCCATCTTATGACATGGGGATTATATTTAAGCTGGAGAGCTAGTTTATGATGCCTGAATGGGGTATTGTGTCGAAGGCTTTTTCAAGGTCAAAGTAGGCTGTGTGAACTACCTTACCCTCATCAATGGCCTTGGTGACTGTTTCAAAGAAGTCGACCAGGTTCAAGAGGCAGGATCTGCCCTTAAAGCCGAATTGGGTAGGATCCAATGTCTGTAGGTCCCCAATGTCTTTGTTTATGAGTTCCATAATGATCCTCTCCATGGCTTTGCAGACCAGGCTCGTCAAGCTTATGCGGCGGTAGTTTCCAGGGTCCGTAGAAGCACCTCTTTTGTGGAGTTGGGACCACTGTTGCTTTACGCCATTCTTTGGGTACATATCCTGTAGTAAGGCTGAGATTAAACAGCAGCCTTATGTGTGGGTTTAGCTCTTCTTGGAGTTCATGTAGCACGCAACCCGGGACACCGTCTGGTCCTATTGGTGCTGTATTTTTAGCTTTGGAGTGGGCGGCTCTCACCTGGGCATCTGAGATGTCAGGGAGACAACACTCTGCTGGGATAGATATTTGTCCTTTTGGGGGGGGCAGGGGTTTGCACTGAACCTGTCTGCTAGTATGTTGGCAATGTCTGTGGTTTCAGTGTATTTTTTGTCATTTTGGACTAAACTGAGCATATCTGGGAGATTCCACCCAGGTTTCTAACCTAACTAAAAAAAGTCTTGTGATTATCTTTAGTGTCTTGTGCAATTTTTCTCTCAAAGTTGGCCTTGGATGATTTTATGAGTGTTCATAGTTTTTTGCTAGTACTGATCAGAGATGCCTTCCCTTTTAGGGATTTTGCTCTATCATGTAGTAGCTTCCTCCTTCTGTTGTATAGCTTATTGATGGCTGGGGTCCACCAGACAGGTCGCCTGCCTTTGGGGGAATGGGTCTTGGTTTTATTTGGGATTGCATGATCCATGCATTCCTGTAGGTGTCCATAGAATGTGTTTTTATAAAGGATTCAGCAGAGTGAGCTGTGGTTTCCACTGGCTCGGGGGCCTTGAAGGATTCCACTTCAGTCTTAAGAAGTGTGAAGTCAGCTTTTGAGAAATTCTTCACTGTGGCCTTCTGTGCTGGGGGTGGGGGCGGGATGTGGATTTCCAGGGAGATTAATTTATGGTCCGATCTTACCAATGAGGGGTATACTTCTGGTATGGAACATTGTGTCCCCATGTTTGTGGTGATAAGGTCTAATATGTTTTCCCCTCTTGTGGGAGAGGTGACTAGTTGTTCCATAGCATTTGAGTTTATGAATTCTAGGAACCTTTGGGCTAGGGTGTTGGGGCTTGAGTAATGCTCCCAATCTGTGTTTGGGTAGTTGAAGTCCCCCAATATGATGGTGTTTGGAGAGACCTTCATATCCTCCAGTGTCTTTAGGAAGGCCGAGTGGGGTTCCTGAGTTTGAGAGGATGGTCTGTAGCATGTTACAAACTGGAGGGCAGTTTTGCCTACTGTTAGTTGCACATGGATGGTCTCCGATGCTTTGTGCATTGCCACTAACCTGGAGGTGTGGGTATCCTTGATGAATATGGATACTCCCCCTCTTTTGTGGTTCGGTCCAAGTTCTGGGGCCGAAAAGCATGATATGAGGTATAACCTGGTAGTGCTGGGATGCTCTCGGGAGCCTTGAACCAGGTTTCTGTCGCTGCACAGACATCAATGTTCTCCATACTGAGGAGGACTTCGAGAGCCTGCATCTTGAGGTTTAGACTTCTGGCGTTGAGCAGCATTACTGTTAGTTTCTTTCTACTTGTGTTTTTTAGGGAGGTGGGTTTGTCTTTTGAGCCTTGCCTAAAAAAGGCACCATGGGGGTGGCAAGAGCCTTTGCCAATATCCGAAAGCCCAGGGGTGACGGGTGCAAGCTGTCCCTTGCAAAGCAGCGTGGCGTGTCGTGCATGTCATCCCAAGCAGACAGACATTGGATCCCCTTAGAATGACACCAATACTTAAGTCAATTGTTAAAATTGATCATTTTGTCTTTGTACTGTGGCATCATTCTTGGTGAGGGTAGGATGCTGCTTAAGGTCAGGGTCATACCGGCCTGGGCTACATAATCAGAGAGCTCCTCTGTCTCTTCATGTAGTCCAGGGAGGTACATCTCAGGTCATTCACACCAGCATGGACAATGACAGAGTCATATTTGTACCTGCTTTGGAGTGACCTGAGTGCTTGTGTTATGTGGCGGATTCTAGCGCCCGACAGGCAGCTTACTGTGACCTTTTCCTTGTTCAGCCTGGTGAGTGGGACGTCAGTGTATCAGGTATGTTGTTTAGCCTTAAGGGCTTTGACTGTTTGGCACACTGACTTTGAACTATGTGTTGCATGTGTTTTGTTTTGAGGTAGTGGTTGCTTGGATGTCTGCTTTGGAGGTCTCTGTTGCTTTGGCAGATCTTTATTAAGAGCCAGTATGTTTTTGTGTGTTTTGTGTTTGGTTTGCAGTTGTGGTAGGTCTATGTGAGACTGGATTTGTGGTGTGTGTGGTTACCTTCTCCTCCTGACTGGTTATGCCAGTACTGAGTCGAGAGAGCTTAGCCTCCAGTTTGGCTATATGGTTGCATCTCTCACATATATTTGTATTTGTTGGGAGGAGGAGTGGGTTGTCTGTGTACATGAGACAGTTGTAACATTGTTTCAAGATTCCCAGATTCACCAGCTGAACTGGAGAGGAAGCCAGCAAGTGACCTTTCAACATGCCAGAATAGTATAAGGAACAGATATGCAACTGAATCAGAAAGGACCTATAGGGGATAGGGTACTCAAGGGGATTTTAGGAGGATGTAGTGCTTTTTTAGTGCTTAACTTATAAAAAAATGCTTATAGGAGCAAGTGTGGGGTTTTTAGATTGAGAATAGAATGTTTAGCTTGAGAGTTGGAGCAGTTCCAAGGGAAAAAATGAAGAGCACACTTTGTGGAGCCGGGAATAGTTTAAACCTGATTAAGCGGCGCTGCACTATGCGCAAATTCACATTAAAGCGGGCTTTATTGCAGGGGGTTAGAAAGAGCTAGGAAATGGCCCAAAACGGCCAATAAGCTACAAGTTACTGGGCTGGAACCACTCCTTTATGGACAGATAGGCTGCTCAGAGCTCCCCACTCCCACTGGTGAACAAAGAAGCTTCCTCCTATCCAAACAAGGATATGGGCAACACAGGAACTATGACACAGCCCAGAGATCAGCAATACCTGAAGACTGGACTACTCTACTTCAGTAAAGGCGGAAAACAAGGATATTTTTTTGTTTGTTTTTTTTTTTTTTCTTACAAAGTAGCAGAAAATAGATACAGTAACAACAGTAAATGCTTTAAATTGGCTAGCGCACTTGAGTGTGTAGCCTACCAGTTAATTTAAGCAAAAACAAACTTTAAAAGTGCAAAAAAGTTCAGGAAAACAAACAGTAATGCAGTAAATCAACTTTGCAGAGCTTATTTAGTTATAGAAACTCGCTTTTCGGCGAGAAAAAGCAGTCGGAAATAAGTAGCCAGAAAAATACTTATAAATCAATGGAAAGTCACTCTTCCACTTGCTGTTGCTTGTAGAACTCTGCAGGACACCACAAGGAGCTGTGCTGAGTCAATTACAAGTGCTAAAGTGGGCTTTATAGCAGGAGGTTAGAAAGAGCTAGGAAATGGCCAAAAACGGCCAATAAGCTACAAGTTACTGGGCTGGAACCACTCCTTTATGGACAGATAGGTTGCTCAGAGCTCCCCACTCCCACTGGTGAACAAAGAAGCTTCCTCCAATCCAAACAAGGATATGGGCAACACAGGAACTATGACACAGTCCAGAGATCAGCAATACTTTGAAGACTGGACTACTGTCAGTTTGAACAGTTATGTCCTCTTCCCTGTAATCTGTTTTGGTATTCTGACACCACTGCCTTCAATCAGCTTTGTCATCTGAGCAGCATCTGAAACAGGCTGGGACCACCATTTCTAACCCTATGGTGGCCACTCCATCTTCTCTGGTGAAGGTGTCTCTTTATAATCCCACTTCTAACAGTTGAATTTGTTCTCAAACCTCACTGCCTGAAGTTTCCTCTGATCAGGCACTTTTGGCAATTTTTTTTTTTTTTTTTTTTTTTTTTTACATTTGTTGAACGGGCTAGTCTAGCTGGATATATGTCCATTTTCAGTTGAGGCCCAGGGAGAAAAGCTCCAAGTATTAATGCATAGTTTAATAAAAAGTAATCATAAAAGTAATTTACAGCTAAAATAGTAAGAAGGAAGTGAGGAAATTGGGAGATTAATAACACAATAGTCTCTCACATAAGTGAGATATAAGTTCCTACATATGTCATGGGCAAAGCATAGTACTTTTTATAAAGTAACATAATTAGAAAGCGTAATGAAAAAGGAAGAGAAGGAAAGATAGGAAAAGTATCTGAGTTGGTATAGGATGAGTTTATGGACTTAATTATCTTTCTAGGGCTAAATAAAAGTTACTTTATGAAAGAGAGGCAGAATTTACACCTATGAAAGAGTGGAGAAACACTCTTGAGAACTGTGCAAGTCCTAGTTGCATGGGCCCTGAAATTACCACGGATAGCTGCTGAGAGGCCCCAAGTTCCATCTAGCAAAACCCCCTTCACCACCTGATTTCTCTCCAGTGGTTATATCCCCAATGTGTGGATAATGGCTGTTACATAGTGTTGGCCCCAGTACTGACTTTAGTAATTACAGATCTGTTCTATAGTCTTATAAATACTAGTAAGACTTTGTTAGAGTCAAAGTTAATAAATTACATAGGTGACCTTATCCTTGGATACACACCAGTTTGACTTTGCAAAAGGCAGATCTTGCCTGTTCGTCCTAGCTGAGGTCTTTTTGAATAAGTTAGAGGCCATTCATAATGGGTGCTCAGTCCACGTTGCCTAACTTTGTCTTTTGATAGACTAAAAAGAAAGAAAATCCCCATATTCTCCAAGCAGCAGGGAAAATACTAACATTTTCTAATGATGAAATTACCGAATGTTAAGGAATGTTAAATCCACCACTGTAGTAGCTTCCATTAAAGAGCCATGTCTTCTGGATGGTGTTCCTAATTTTCATTGAATCCTGTTTGGTTGAAAATTTAAACACTGAAAAAAAAATAAACTGAAAGCTTGTGTGATTTATAACAACACAAAATAAAAAGCAGTGGAATGTACTCCTTTTTTGAAAGGTGAAACTGCACACCCCTTAAACTGTCTGCAGTCCAACTGCTTGTGGACAAATGGAAAAGGTAAGGTACAGTGAATTACTGCTGGCAGACTAATGACAACTGCACCAGCAGTGATTTGTGTGTAAGTAAATCTGATTACCATTTTGACAACTGGCTAGATACAGCACTGTGGCAAAAATGTACAAAGATGTTTAACAGAAATGCATTGAACTAGATTAGTCTAGAAAATGAGACTTCAGACACATGAGCCTTCAGATAACTTCAGCCATTTTTGCTTTGTTTCTGCCAAATGCCATTTATCAAATTAAATAGATTTTTAAATTCTGCAGCTAGCGCCAGACTGAGTTTTGGGAATTGGTCTTTGCTGTATGAAATGTCAACCTTCTGTAATGACAGTTTTGATTCTAATGTGTGGTAATGGGAAATATTTGCTAAAAATGTGTTAATATGGATTTTAACATTGATGCAAAATTTCAGATGGTATTATATTTTGTGAGCCTCAGTTTTCTTGATGTAAATGAGTTACAAAGGTTTATATAAACGCTTGCATGTTTTTCCATACACTAAATTCTTACATTCTTGTTTTGAATTTCCGTGTGTGCCGTCTTTTGAAAGTTTTAATTTAAGTATGTATTATGCAGAGCCTAATTCAGCACAAGGTAACCAAGGCAGTTGCCTAGGGTCCAATACTGGCCATTAAAAAAACAAAAAATGTTTGTGTGAGACGGCCGTGGTTTATAGAGTAGATTTGAGCAAATGAGAAGAGTTGGAATTGAGTTTAGCTAATTTTTTTTTTTTTTTTTGTTTCCTTAAGTAGAATACCATGTAAAAGGTAGCTTTTTTGGATATGTTTAACCATCTGGAGTCTCTCTAGGTCTTGCAGCTTCTTTCACGGTTGTGGCAGGACTGTGATGTGCTGCTAGATTTGAGCTTCATTTAGTCTTTAGAGAGTTGCTGGTAAATTTCTGCATAGTCTGGTGCCATAGTCTGTGGTACGATTGTAGTAGTGGCAGTATTTGTGAATTCTGCTTCGCAATTTGTGCTTTATTACTTCTTATCAGGAGTGGCCTTAGGTCAACTGGTGCCCTATGCAAAAGGGCTCCATGGCTCCCCCCACCAAACTAACCGGTGCCCCCATCCTGGTCTACCTACATCAAATAAATACTGGAAAAGCGCCCGTGCTAAATCGGCGCCCTAGGCTGCCGCCTAGTTGGCCTATGCCTAAGGCTGGCTAGGCTTTTTATACCTGGTTAAAATTGCATTCCAATACATTTCTGTTTACCTAGCTACTCCCCCCCCCCCCCACACCCCCAATTCAGGCATTAAGCTAAAAGTTTCTGAAATTCTAACCGTAGGACTAGAGCTCCATTTCGAAATTTTCCCAACCCCCCCTGCCCTTCTCTTGTGGTTTTAAAAGGCTGTGTCTTTGTCTCTGGCTTCTGTCGCTTATGATAATCTGACTTCCAAAGTACCTACCTCCCCTCTTTCATTGTTATTGTCTGTTGTGTAACCTAAGTCCCCACCCAGCAAACCAGAATTGCACTTGAGTAGACCTCCTTTACTACAAATATTCTCCTCACAATTTCCCAGAGCACCTATCTGCTTGGTGCCCTTTCCACAATGTGAGGGGTTCCCGAGTTAATCCTGCTCCATCTTTGGCAGATTGTTTAGAGTGCTAATTCTTGTTGCTTTATTGAATTTTTTTTTATTTCTGTAAAATCAGTGTAAAGGTCCCCAATACTTGAAATTGCATTGTTTAAGTCATTTTGTTGTAGCATTACACTTGTAAGCAAGCCTTTGTCTTATTTCAGTAGGCTAGGTGTGCCCTGTAAAGACAAATGCTCAAAGTACATTTTAGTTATAAAACTTCACTTAGAATTGAAACTCAACTTAGTGCGGCTAAAACAAAGCCATTGTTGTAAGGCAAGCTTACATGTGCTGTTTAATGTACAGACTAGTTGCTGTGTCAAGTCTTACCACAGTCCTAACCTACTGTATTGCCAAACCCCAGAGGCCACACAAGGACCTTTGTATAACCCAGCCCACCCAAATACAGATCCAGTTAACAAGGCTATGCAATTTTCAAATGTCTCAATAACCTGCCTGGTAGATGGGGGCATTCTCATGTTCACTGGGAACTATTTTAATCTTTACACACAGTATGTGAGAGATTTCCATACATAATTTACGGTTAATGAGTGGAAAGATATATTTTTGGTCAACATGAGAATCCTCTACTGAATTTGGACCTACATGTTCCTGTGGTTGCTAACAATGTAGGTACTGTAACTGACTTCAAAAGACTTTAACAGTCTTAGAGAGCCTGAGAATGATTTGTATAAAATGCATAGACTGCTATGGCAGAGAAGACACTTGGAAGCATGTCTTCACTTCCAAGTAATACCTCGAGGCATGCGGGTTCTCTGCATGCCTACATATGGTGATAGTCACCTTGAATTATTAAAGCAATGGCAACAATTAAATATAGACTTCAGCAAGCAATATATCAGTTAATTGATTATTTTACACCTATTGAAAATATGTTAGCTTCCAAAGTGGAGACTCTGCATAGAGATCTACTTGGTCGCTATAAAGATGAAGCCTATGAAAAGAAGATTGATGCCATGTATACGCAAGTTACTGCCTATAGCGACAGGCTACAACAGCTAATGTATAAAAAGTTACAAAGAGACTATCGAGACTTTTTATCAGGCCAGATCTTTGTCTGGCCGAAAGCTCACAACCATCTCTATAATCATGCAGCTCCATCTTGTAATTTAAATGAGCAGCATGAAGTTATAGACATTGCCCCTTTAAATCACACATCCACTGATGAACTTGTAGTGCCTACCCACTCGGATATGACATCAAACGCTGGAAGTAATCGAGTGGAAGTGATGGCCATGCCACCGCCAAATCAAGAGGGTCTAAGAGAACAGGATCCCTTGATGCATAGTAGAAATGGAGCGAGACCAAAAATAGCATCTGGACCTACCTAAGGTGGTTTTTATACCACTACCAGTGCAATATCGCCCACAGTTCCAGACCAGATCGAACAGTCGAGATCGGAAGAGGAAGTTCTCAGACGAAACAACGGAGGAAACCAAGGAACTGACAGAACTAGTGTTTAATCTTTCCAGTCATTATTTAAATAATAATGAGAGAAGTCTGTTGAATAGAGGCCTCTCATTTATTCCTTCACAGAACAGTAATCTCGCTGAAATTTTAGTGGACCTACGTTTATTTGCAAGAACTGTATCATTGAAGCTTTATTATAAAGACACTAATGTTTCTGCTTTTAATAAGGAGAATTGTTTTAAGTCAAAAAGTCTATTTGTTCCTAATTTTCCCCCAACATAGACTGCTTCATTAAATTGTGTGAAAGGGATTACTATGAATATTTTCAATTTTAAATGTAAGAAAAGTGACCTGTTCTATAACTTGGATATTAATGAACGTAATGCTTTGACAAACTTGTCTAGAGATTCCAAGCAAGTTGGTTTTTAAAACCAGCAGATAAAGGTGGCGGAATCGTCCTATTGGACACTACTCTACTCTATACACTGAGCTAATGTTCACTATGTTGAATGATGTAGATAAATACGAACAGATAGACAGTGATAGACTTATTAAAACAATTAGAATGGTTCATGACACCCTATATGATCTCCTTATGTGCAGGCAGATAACGAAAGAACTGTATGATTATTTTTTAGTGGCAGATCCATTGATTCCACTCATAAAGGGACTTCCTAAGATACACAAATGGATCTTTCCTCCCCCTCTATGTCCCATAGTAGTAGGGGAAAAATGGGTGACTGAGAGAATCTCTTGCTATCTGGAGTCTAAATTGGGACCACTGGTCAGGAATATATCCACAGTTATAAAAGATACCTATCGGTTATTAAATGACCTACAGGGTCTTATGGATAATAATGTGGCCACTTTCTCTTTTATACGTTTGTAACGCTTGATTAAAAATGCATTCACAGTGATTCCAAATGACTATGGAATTGAAGCAGTCGGGGAACTCAATGATGGGATGTTTGATAATACACAGTTACTTATTTGTACTTTACTGGATGTAGTACTAAATAATAACTTCTTATTTCAAGATAAGTTGTTTAAACAAACACGGGGGGGTTGCAATGGGCACCCCCTGTGCAAATTCATACGCAAATTTGGATATGTACTACTGGGAGTCACTGTTCCTGTTTAGAAGTGTGTTTATGCAAAACATAGTGTTGTACAGACACTTTGTAGATGACATACTCATTATTTGGAAAGGTAACAATGAACAGTTGGAACAACTAATTATCTTTTTAGAATCTACTACTTAATTCCTTAGATTTTCTATGGAGACATCCCCCTTTAAAATGGACTTTTTAGATATTGCTATTCTTAAAGATGCAGAAGGTACGATCTCCACTAAACTATATCGTAAACCATGCTGGAGGAATGCATTACTGCAGTATAACAGTATGCACCCACGTCATATATTCTCCAACCTTGTGAGGAATCGGTTTATAAGAATTTCTAGGCTTTGTAGGAATAATACTGATAGGGACATTCAATGGGATATTTTATGTGAACTACTCCAGAATAGGGGTTACCCTACTTGGTTGATAGAAAGTATGAAAAAAGATGTACAGTATAAGAATGATATAATTCCTAGTTCTACAGACATCAGTAATGCACTACTGATATCCAACCAAGGAATGGAAGTAGTAAAAATAAAAATAATGGTAAAAATGAGAACAAAAGTAAGTATATTCCTAAAGCTAGTTTTAATAATAAAAAGGTAGCTTTTAATACTAGATATACGAATGACAAGTTTATTATTAATATTATTAAGAAGAATTGGGGTGTATTACTAATAGATCAATATAGTAGGTGATAAACCAACATTCAGGTACAGGAATAGTAAGAATCTGAAGAGATTATTATGTTCTGAGAGAACTGATAGAAAAATCAACAGTATTATGGACAGAGCGACTCTTAGATATGGCACCTTTCCGTGTGAAAGGTGTAATATGTGTAAATATATTAATGTGAGAGTGTTCAATCTCGCCTTTGTTCTTACACATGGGTTCGGAGCCGATCCTCGGCTCCGTGTCGGCCGCCTGCAAGCTCTGCATCGAGAAGAAGCTCGAGATCACCTAATACCCACAATCCCCCTCTGCCTTTACCTCTGATCTAGTTTGCCGCTGCAGCGTTCGCATCACTGGGTCGAGCTCGAGCACCTCAGATAAGATTTAGAATTTTATTCTTGTTTTTTCTCTGGTACTTTAGTATTAGAAGCTGTTAATAATAATTTGTGTGAGTGTGGTAAAGTATAAGGGAATCTCGGTTCCGTTAAAGTTATAAAACTTGGTCAGAGTTCTCTTCGGGGCCTACCACCCCTTATTGGATTTGACAACCGGATTGACTTCACTACTGGATTTGACAATTTTACCGGACTTGACTCTTTTTCTGGATTTGACTATCTTTCTATTTACTTTGACATGTCTGAAAAGGCCAAATCGGGGTTCAAGCGTTGCCAATGTGGGCAAAAAATGTCAGTGACTGACAACCATAGTTCCTGTGTCTACTGTCTTGGCCCTCCCTCTCCATCTGCAAGAAGACTGCTCTATTTGTCATTCTTTCAGTGGGAGGGTCATGACAGATAGGCGCAGGAAATTAATGGACAGAGGTTTATTAAAACCTTCCTTTCAGGAGGCTCTGGATGCTTCTGACCAGGCATCCAAGTCCTCGAAGGAATCGAAGACGTCGGAGCCCAAGTCATCGGCTCCGAGCTCTTCCACTAAAGTTAGATCACCGGTTCCACAGACTTCGGGGCCGAGTGTTCAACTGTTGTCAGTTACCGAGCCTCGAGTCTTGGAACCGGTGATGGAGCTCCCTCCCTCGACACTATTGAGGTCGGCTCCGTCTTCGGTTCCTTCGACCCGTTCTTCTAAGCTCTCCAATATCGATGTGGACCATGTGGTGCAGAAGTTATTGGAACATTCGGCCCTATCCAAGCTTATTTCGGTTTCCACCCAGTTGGTGTCGAAACTTGAAGGCCTCCCATTATCTCCATCCATTCCTCCTCCTCCGAGACCTGTCCAGTCTTTGGAGCCGGAAGAGGTTGATCTACTGATTGTGGAGCCCTCGGGGCCAGAACCGTCCTTTTCTCGGTCTGCTCCTTTCACCTCGACTCCGTCGGATCCGGTACCGGAGTCTCGGAGCCGACGATCTGTCCTTGGTTCCGGGGCCGAGAGTCGAACCGACGTTTCGGTTCCGAATCTTCCCCTCGGGGCCTCGGCGCGGATCGATTCGGCTCCGTCCTCGGGGTCGATGCCTTCGGTGCCTGTTTCGGGGATTCTCCCCATTTCTTCGGAACCAGGAGATTCTTCGACTCTGGACCCGGGGGCCTTCGATCTCATGAAGAAGGTGTTGTCTACCCAGACAACCACATCAGTAGAAGCAGCCTCTCCTCCCCATAAAGGACCGTTATCTTCCTCTGCACCAACGGCCACATCCAAGCGTCGAGCACCGGTGTCTCAGCCACCCCTGGAGGGTGCCCCCTCTTCCTCGGAGGCTTCTTCGGATGCTCCCCCCGAAGAGGTCCCTAGGAAAAGATTGTGTAAGAGGAGACACTTAGATTCTCCACAAGAATCTTTAACATCCGATACTGACTTGGATGAGTCAGAAGGGTCCCCAAAGTCACCTTCAGAAGATGTCTCCTTTTCTGACATCTTGGAGATCCTGAAGCAGAGAGGTGATTGGCAGTCCCTCCCCCCTTCTGAGGACGAGTCAGTCTTGCTGAAGGCATTTGGTGCTCGCCCTTCCTCCTCCTGGGTCACTCCGCCCTTCGATGAGTTAATGGAGTTGATTGCTCGAAGGGCGTGGGAGACACCTGACACGGTGGAACCGGTCCCTAGGAAGCCTAATAAGTACATCACTGCACCCCCAGACAAGGCTTACCTCACTAAAGGAGTTCCAGTAGACGCCATGGTGGTGGCAGCGGCCACCAAAAAGGAGATGTCGGAGTCTTCCTCATCTGTCCATCTGCCTAACAGAGATTCTAGGACTATGGACAGATATGGGAAGCGCATTTTTAGTTCAGCGGCTTTTTCTATGCGGTCCCTGAACTATTTGACTCATTTTACACGCTTGCAGAGGGATCTAGTCAAAGAGTTGGGAGATACCCTCCAGGGTACTACAGATGCTGCGGTCTCAGAGAAAGTTTCGGCACATCTAAATACCCTTACATCCATTGTTAACTCATCCATGAGGCTGATATCATACGCAGCCGAAGGATCGAGTAGGGCAGCGGCTTCAGCGATTGCTCTTCGTAGGCAATCCTGGATGCGCTTATGTTCATTTGCGGAAGCCTTCAAGTCTTCCTTTACCAACGCCCCATTTGATGGTGCCACTCTCTTTGGCCCTAAAGTGAAGGAGACCCTTACCCGGTGTGAACAGGAGGGAAAGACTCTGTCTGCTGTCTGAGTCCGTTTTTCCACCCCTTCCAGACCATACCCCAAAGGACAACGTGGTGGGAAAATGTGGTTTCGAAAACCCCAAGGATCTTTCCCAGGCACACAGGGTGATGCCCCCTCTAGAGGCAGAGGAGGGGGCAGAGGTGGAAGATGCCGCCCGGGCGGCAGAGGGGGTCCGCAAAACCAAGGTGACAGGGATACCCCCCCTGGTAAACCTTTCCAGCACTCCTGAGCGGAGGCCCGACTGTCCTGCTCTGGAGGCAGTCTGGGGTCGCTTAGCTTTATACCCTCAGGCCTGGCAAAACATTACTACAGACAACTGGGTAAAAAGCGTTGTTACCAGAGGTTACAAAATACCATTCCTATCCACCCCCATTCCAAAGAAAAAACTTCCAGATGTACCACCCCATCTGCGAGACCCAGCAGCTATAGAAATTTCAAAGCTGCTAGAAAAGAGTCATCCAACCAGTCCCAGCGGACCAAATAGGATTCGGGACTTACTCAAGGTTCTTTTTAGTTCCAAAGAAGACAGGGGACTGGAGGCCGATTCTGGACCTAAGCAACCTCAACACCTTTGTCAAGAAGGAAAAGTTCCGAATGGTCACGCTTCAATCGATCCTTCCATTCCTACAGAAGGATGACTGGATGTGCTCAATAGATCTGAAGGACGCATACTACCACATCAAAATGGCCAGGGCGTCCAGGGATCATTTGCGCTTCCGGCTGGGGGCCAGTCACTACCAGTTTTGAGCCCTGCCCTTTGGTCTGACCTCAGCCCCCAGGGTTTTCACCAAATGCATGGCAGTGGTAGCGTCTCATCTGAGGCACCTAGGATTCCAGGTGTTTCCGTATCTGGACGACTGGCTCCTATCTGCCACCACCAGGCGTCAACTGATACAGGCCAGGGATTACACCCTACAACTTTGTATTCACCTCGGAATTTCCGTAAATTTCGAAAAATCTTTACTACAGCCATCACAGCATATCTTATTCATAGGAGCAGAATTGGATACGCATCATTTGGTTCTAAGGCTTCCTACAGAAAGGATAGTCGCACTTCAAAACAACATTTCTCTCCTTCTGTCGTCCAAAAAATCCCCGGCAAAGCTGGTTCTGAAGGTCTTGGGTCTCATGGCAGCTTCTCTCATTGCAATACCATTGGGAAGACTGCACATGAGAGTTCTACAATGGCTACTGTTTGCACAATGGTCATTCCAACAGCTACCTCTGACACACACGAAATTCTGATAACAAACACATGCAAATCACACGTAACTTGGTGGCTTCAGACTTGCAACCTTTCCAGCGGAAGACCATTTGTGCTACCCACACAGTCTGCGACGATAACCACGGACGCTTCCCTGATAGGGTGGGGGGGCATCTTTCAGGGACAGACAGTCGAAGGCGAATGGACCAATCTGGAGTACAATCTGCACATCAATGTTCTGGAGTTGAGGGCAGTGTTTTTAGCGTTGCAACACTTTGCTCCCCTTCTTCCTCTAGGGACTATTGCAGTTCAGACAGACATGTCCGTAGTCTGGTACATAAACAAGCAAGGGGGAAACAGGTCTTATCAACTATGCAGAGAGGCCATGAGAATTTGGCAATGGGCGGAGTCCACGGGTCGCTTTCTGATCGCAACGCACATCCCGGGGTCATCCAACGTCATAGCCGACAGGCTGAGCAGAGCAATACTGTTGCCTCACGAGTGGTCCCTCAAACAGTCAGTTGCGGACATGATATTTCGCAAGTGGGGCCAGCCTTCCTGCGATCTGTTTGTGTCTCCGATGAACGCCAAATGCAGGAGCTACTTTGCCCTATTACCCCCTCCAGGGGAAGTCCCCAGGGACGCGCTGGTGCACGATTGGCCCCCGGGTCTCCTGTATGCTTTTCCTCCTTTTCCCCTGATTGCAAAGTTTCTGCAGAAAGCCAACAACCTTCAGAGGACGATAATCCTCATTGCCCCATTCTGGCCTCGTCCGATTTGGTTCCCCTTTCTATTGCATCACCGCATTCGGGGACCTTGGATGCTGGACCCAGAGCCAGATCTACTGACTCACTCGTCAGGAGTTCCTCACCCATCTCTCGAATCACTCCATCTAGCAGCTTGGCTGCCCGCCCTTTCTAGCCAGGTCTGATTCCCTTACACCGGCGGTTCAGAATATTTTAGTGGCTTCTCATAAAGCTTCCACTACAAAGACCTACACCAGTAAATGGAAACGTTTCGTCTTCTGGGCTAATTCACATAATTTGGACCCTGTTATAGCTCCGTTGAACAAGATCTTGGAGTTTTTGACAGAATTGTTTCATGAAGGAGCTTCTCCTGGTACTTAAGAGTGCAGTTGGCTGCCATTTCTAACTATCATGTGGAAGAATGTGGTGCGCCTATTATGGCTCATAGACTTTGTAAAGCTTTTTTAAAAGGATCTTTTCATATCAGACCACCAGTTAGAGTTCCTACATCACCGTGGAATTTGAACCTCTTACTTTCTAAATTGATGTTGCCCCCCTTTGAGCCAGCCTCAATCTGCCCATTGAAATTTTTATCGTGGAAAACTCTATTCCTGGTGGCCATTACATCCGCTAGGCGAGTGTCTGAGCTTCAAGCTCTTTCTATTAAGCACCCTTATTTAATTTTCCACTCTGACAGAGTATCCCTTCGCACTAATCCATCCTTTCTCCCCAAAGTTTGCTCTACTAATAATATTAATCAGTCCATTGAATTACCCACCTTCTTCAAAAATCACTCTAATAAATTAGAGTATATGTTGCACAAATTGGATGTCCATAGACAACTCAGATTTTATTTGGATAGAACAAAAGATCACAGGAAATCTGATCAACTGTTTGTAGCCTTTGCTGACAGCAGAAAGGGTGTAGCAGTTACGAAACGAACTCTTTCCAAATGGCTAACTGATTGTATCACATACGTTTATGAG